>NW_028280865.1:47500-140000 GCF_059751285.1 Brachycentrus maculatus | reverse complement strand
AAAGAAAACACTTGTTTTTTACCACTTGAGTTTTATTAAAGACTACATGTTTCAGAATTCAAACTTCCATCATTCAGGTCTGTATAATAACTATACAGACCTGAATGATGTAAGTTTAACTTCTGAAACATGTAATGTTTCTTTAATAAAACTCAAGTGGTAAAAAAAGTGTTTTTTTTAATCATTGCAACATGTCTTACCACAAAGTTAATGACGTAACAATAAATAAAATAACTTTACACATGTGTTACATTCACCAATTCTACCCATTATTAACCATTACACTACTCAAATCTCACACTGATACAGATTTGTGAACAAGTATTTAGACACACTCACAATGTTGTAAAAAAACTTCATCCCTGAAAGTCACGCAGATTGAGATATATTTTCTATTTCAAGTCTTCCCTTATAAAATAAATACCTCAGAACATCATTTATCGCTCTTGGAAGTTCAATATGTGCGAAACAATTTATAAACATTTTTCTAAGACCACTTGAACTTCACAAGAGACATCTATTGGTGAGATGAAAAGAAGCTTTTTATTGAGCAGAAACTCTTTTATTAGTTTGTGAGGTCCAAATCCTGGATTATAATCATACACATGAGAAACCCCACATTCTTCTCCATCTTCAATGAGATGTCAAAAAAAGTGAACCACCACTTCTGTAAAGAAGGAAATGCGTGAATAAAATAACCGGTCAAATTATAAACATCTTGCGCGTAAATGATGCTTACTCAGATCAACTAGATACTACTCGTGAACTTGTATTTGCATAAAAAAATAAATTTATATATGTGTATATATATAAATATATATATATATATATATATATATATATATATATATATATATATATATATATATATATATATATATATATATATATATATATATATATATAAATATATATATATATTTATATATTTATATACATATATATATATATATATATATATATATATATATATATATATATATATATATATATATATATATATATATATATATATATATATCATTTATATATATATATATATATATATATCATATACACATATACACATATGATCAAATACGAGTATGCACAAATATAAACATAGTTATATCGGATGGGGGAATTTCCGTATATAATAGCCGCTCGAATATTCTCGGCCGTGGTCTTTAAGCGGTTGAATGTAAGGTTTGGGAGTTATTCCTTTAAAAAACTTAAATGTTTAACCTTCTCCTACTACAGAATTTAAAAATTACGTTTGCTTTGAAGAGATTAATTTTAAATTGTTCCCCAGTCAAATTCATAAATATACAATTTTAACTAACAATCTAACCTTCACGCTTCTCCGCATTGGTAGGCAGAGAGAATAGAACGCCACACCAAACTACGTCTTGCAAATAATCTTCGAATCTTTAAAATTCATACGTATCCTCATACATATTTGTTCAAACTCCTAACCTGACCACTAACAAGTATTTGAAAAACGTGTTAATGTCAAGTTCTCCTTGATAATCTTCGTTTTCTGTTTCATTTACTACCTTCGTTTAAATTTTTCGAAAAAATTGATAAGTTTTTTCGAATTGGGATCAAAATTTTATGATTCGATATCGTTTTGGTCTTCAACAATATGTAAAATATGTATACCACTTTAATGAGTTTTATTTATTAATACGACTAGTTTCGAAAACTTACAGATGTTTTCATCTTCTGGTATAAATTAAACTCGAATTGGGATCAAATTTAAATAAAAAAATTAACATTCCACAAAGTTAATGCCGAAACAATAAATACTATAAAATATGTACGTCGTGAAAAAAGAAAAATATATTTCTAGGAAAAAACAAAAGAAACTACATGTTTATACTAATCATATCAATACATTAATTTATAGGGATTCATTTCATGATTTTTTTCTTGATCCTTCCATTAATGTCCTTTTGTACTTCAGGACCCATTTCACGGAGCACATCAACACTCTCTATTCCTCTTTCTAAAATGCACTCAAACAAAATAAACACTACTTTAAAAGTAGATTATCCGAGTTAGACTGAGACTACTAACAGATTGTACTCTAATTGCTTTAAAAGTAGAAGTGCAAAACGTGTTCTACAAATAAAACATTTATTTATAAACATCGAAAAAGCTTTAAAAGCTTTTAATTCAGTGGTATTGTGGTTCCATGGTTCGAGTCGTCGACTTTGAGTCAGAAGATCCCAGTTTGACTCCCACTCTGCCACAATTTGATTCCCATTGTACAGGTTCGAGTCCTGGTTCCAACCCTATTTTTTGGATGTGAAGCATGGAGTTGGCAGAAGAAGGATGAAAGTAGACTGAACGCAGTCAAAATGCAATCTCTCGGACGAATATACGGCAAAACTATGTATGAAAGTTGTTCGAGTGGTGAAATAAAGAAGGAATGCAAAGCTAAAGTTAAGAAGCCTTTAATATAGATACATCATCCGCAGGGTGAATATATCGGAAAAGTATTATCGATAAAATTAAGAATGGTGTGTTGAGATGCACGTATATCAATTAGTGAGAAAAGAAAAAAATATATGAGGGAAACGTAGGTAGAAATACAAGCACAGGTATTAAGTACTTCAATTGCTTCAAAGTGGACAAGTTAGGAGTCGATACATCGTTCACTCCTTTCAACAACGTCATCTATAAAAAAAACTGATTTTTCAGGAGATCGTTTTTAAAATTTACAAATATAATACAATGTACTAAAAACAAATATCAAGACACTTATTGAACTTTTTGATGTGCAACAGATCATATAAGTTTAAGCCTGAATAATGTTTCTTCATTTGAAAAATAAGTTTATTTAAAAAATAATTAAACAATACCCTTTCTTCAAAATGCAATAAAAACACTTTCTGCCCTGTAACGGATAAATATTGTGTTAAAATATGCCTCTTTTGCTGGGATAAAGTACATTTTCTGAGCATTTTGAAAACATGCACAGTTGAAAATTGACGACTTTCGATATATGACGTTGTTGAAAGGAGTGAGCAATATGTAAGAAGTCAGTGATTATGTATGAGGATATGTATGAATATGGAGGACTTTTCTTTCTGCCTACCCCTGCAGTTAAGTGGCGTGTTACTTATTAAGTTAGTTGGTTAGTAAGTTAGTAAATTTATTAATCTTTTTCAAGTCAAAGTGTGTAGAAATATTTCACGTTAAAAATAATTTAAAAAATGCACTCGTATAGAACAATTATTTAAAACAGCCGTTTGTATGTAGTTCGAAAGTTCTGTAACCACGCCGACATATCTACTCTCTTATCAAGAACCCTTCTTTGTCTCTGTTGAGAAAACTGTCGTTTTTTTAATATGAACAAAGTATTGAAACATTGAAATTATAATAAATTTTTTCATTGCTTTCAAACTATACTTCTTATATACTTGCTTCATTTGGATTTTTTGCGAATAAAATAGTGATTTTAAAATTATTTCAAATATTATAATTCCATTCATTCTTTTAATTTAAGTTTAATTTTAATAAAAAGAATGGATGGAATTATATTATATAAAATATTTTAATTTAAAACTAAACCTAAAAAACGGATAGATTGTACTACAAAGTGACTGCCGAATCAATTAATGTAATTATAATCTGTCTTATTAATATTATGTCTGCCTCCGTAGTGTAATGGTCAGCACGCTCGGCTACCGTTCTGGAGGTCACGGGTTCGTTTCCCAAGGGGGGTAAAATAAATATAAGTGATTTTTTCACTGTCATATTTATTCAATATTACCCTGGACTGGTACCTGAAGCGGAGGGCAGATCACCTTTCCTTCATGTGTAAATGATCAAGATAACACTGCGTCAATATGACGTAGTGCCCTATGCACCATTGTGGTGCGGATAAGGGTTTTATTATTATATTATAATCATTCTGATGTAATTTTATTTTAAACGTGTAAACCCTTTAAGCACTTTTTGTTACCTACGCTTTGAAAGTGATTTTCAAAATCCTTTAATAACGTTAATTAGAGACTTCAAACAGCTAAATTTTGTAACATTGTTAGTAAAACTGTACTAACAGCTTAATTAATAGTTTGTGTGCGTTCTAGGATCATCAAATTATTTTTAATATAATTTAATGTAGGGTTAAATCCAGAATTTCCGAACATATATTTTTATATGTAAGGCATACAATTATTAAGGCTCTTAGGTATTTATGTATCAAAATAACTCAACAGATATTATCACCCACTCACGTGATAGCGATATCCCTTGATGGGGAATGAATATTGAATATATTTGCAAGCATTTAATATCTATTGGCAAGGATCATTTCACGCCGAGGCTTGATAGGATAGAATGAGTGAACATCTCTCTTTCTCTCGCTCCCTCTATCAATCGACAAAGACTCTCTGTACGTACACCCTGAATACGAAACATACCCTTCATCTATATTTAATGAGCTTACATACAGAGTGTCAAATACAAACACCTTTTTATTAAATACATTCCTGACAAAAACAAAAATATTTTAAATATTGATTTAGCTGTTAAATGTGAATAACAACCGACTGGCAACAACGAACGTATAACTAGGCGGTTGTCTGTAAAAAATATATTTCGCCTATTGCAAATCTAGCTGAAGATTTTTTTAAATTGATTCGGCAGTCACTCTGTGGTAAAATCTTGGGTACAATATTTATTATACTTATTATATTGTCAGCCCTGATTATATAATAATTTACTTGTTTTTTCACACAGTAAAAATGAAATTTTAAACAAACAACAACATATAACTCAGAAAATTTTACAATGATTAAAGAAAACACTTGTTTTTTTACCACTTGAGTTTTATTATAGACTACATGTTTCAGAGGTTAAACTTCCATCATTCAGGTCTGTATAATAACTTAAATATAAAATATAAAATTGTTCTATAATTCAGTCATTTCACTCTCATAAATTAAAATTATTACACCTTGTTCCATACAAAGGCAAAATTATGAATTATCTTGAAAATTTAGAAATCCAAAAAAACCTTAAGTCTAATAGTAATTTATTAAATAATATATTGTTTCAAAATTCTTCACCTTTGCTTTCCATTTTTACTTTGTTTTCAAACTCCGCCCCTCGACTAACCCCCTCCCCCTAAATTTCCCCTCTCCTTATTTATAGAACAATTTTATATTTTATATTTAAGTTATTATACATACCTGAATGATGGAAGTTTAACCTCTGAAACATGTAGTCTATAATAAAACTCAAGTGGTAAAAAACAAGTGTTTTCTTTAATCATTGTAACATGTCTTACCACAAAGTTGATGCCGAAACAATAAATAAAATATCTGTAAATTTTGTGGTGAAATTTGGAAAAATAAAAATATTCATGAATAAATTAAAAAATATCGAATATTATACATCACAGTCCAACAAAACAATGATCGGAGAACAACAAAATATTATTCTTTGACATCTCATCAAAGATGAAGAAGAATATGGAAGTCTGGGCATTTACCGGGCTTACGACCGTCATAGGCTGGTTTGAGTGATCACTTTACACACGTGTAACATTCACCAATTCTACCCATTATTGACAACCACACTACTCAAATTCTTGGAAGTTCTATATATATGAACCAATTTAGAAACCTTGTTCATGAATCACTAAAACTTCACTAGAGACATCTATTGGTGAGATGTAAAGAAGCTTTTTATTAAGCAGAAACTCTTATATTAGTATGTGAGATCCGAATCCCGGATTATAATCACACACATGAGAAACGCCAGAAAATACCACCTTCATTTTTATTATTAAGCTTATAATTTGACCAGACAATTCATTTACAACATTTTGAGTGTGTCCAAATACTTGCTCACAAAATCTGGACTATCTCCAATTACAGGAGTTATTTTCATATTATTCTTTGACATCTCATCAAAGATGAAGAAGAATATGGAAGTCTGGGCATTTACCGGGCTTACGACCGTCATATGACGGTCGTAAGCCCGGTAAATGCCCAGACTTCCATATTCTTCTTCATCTTTGATGAGATGTCAAAGAATAATATGAAAATAACTCCTGTAATTGGAGATAGTCCAGATTTTGTGAGCAAGTATTTGGACACACTCAAAATGTTGTAAACAAAATATTGTTTTCTTTAGATTTGATTTTTTACTCAAATTGAATTATTCACATGAGAAATATTCTGGCAAAGTTTTCCCCAAAGTTCCCCGTTTGTATTTACATTATCAAAATTCAATACCCCTGTTATCAAATAAACTAAAAGAATTCAGAACGCGCGCTCAAACTTTTATCGTATTCAAACAAATATTCCTATTCTTATGTTTTATTTTGAAAGCTGATATAATGTATTTTAGAGATCAGAAAAGCGTTCATGAATTTAAAAATGTAAGTTACGCTTTAGAGAAATGTTTTATTTTGCTGAATAAGTTAAGGCGTCGATTTTTGGATTTTTTGAGCTTTTGATATCCTGTGACAAGGGGAGAAAGGGATCAATCAATCAAAACGCTAGATGTAAGGATAAAAGAAATTATTTCAGGAAGTAATCCATTTCAATTTGTGATTTCCTTTTTTTCTCTTGTAAAAACCAATTTCTTTTACATTTTTTTCATTGAACAATCGAGCTTTTTGAAAAAGGTGAAAAAATGAATTTGAAATACACAGTATATTTAGTGTGTCCAAATTGTTGTTCACAAATTTGGGTATTTTGTGTGTCCTTTAAGGAGTTATTTTATATTCACATTTCAACAGCAAAATGTTGATTATGTTAATTTTTTTTGAATAATTTTATAAAATTATAAATTTAATAAAAAAAAAATCATGTTTTCAGGCTTCTCCTAGGATGAAAAATACAAAAATGTATACGGGAAGAGTCTTGTATACATTTCATGAAGATATACCATAGGCTTATTGAAAAAAAAAATAATCAAATTAACCATAGATAGTGCCGAGAACTCACATATAAAAAAGGGTTAATTTAAAAAAAAAATGATCACGTGTTAAAAATCACGATTTAACATAAATTTTTCGGTGAAAATGAAATGAAATTTATTGAATTTCACAAGTGCATTAATATAACAATTACGAGTTCAAATAAGTTATGTAAGAATATAAAAACTCAACTGTTTTTCATTATTATTTTTTATCAGTGACTGGTTTCTTGTCGTTACCGACGTCACTCGTTTGACGATATTAATATAGATAAATAAAATAAAATAAATGTGGGAAAAACTATAAAGTTGTTATTCAATACATATTTATTTGGTTATTTACGTCGTTTTTTTGCTGCGATGGGATATAATACCATTAAATACTTATTTTCGATGAAAAAGCATGCACATACTTTATGGTAAAATTCAACAAACCTTGAACCGTTGGCACATTGGTGTAGGAAGGCGCAGTGTGAATGACTGAAATGCTGACGAGGCAGAACAGGAAGGAGCGCCCTCCAAATTCCCCCATAATGTAGTTGGAACACTTGGCTAGTCACTCCACAAACTATCATTCACCCCCACTATCTGATTATATGAAATAAAGAACGGAACCGGGGGTGGGAAAGTTGTAACAAAAGCGTCTTTTATCTCTTTGAAAGGAAAAAACATTCCCGAGATTCTTTCCCCTATTTTTCTCCTTCATAACTTTTACTTTTTCACATAGTTTAAAAAAAATCACCGTTATTAAATTCTAGACTAAGTTCACTTAATGATATTTTCACATTTTTTCGTAAAATTCAACCCTCGAGTCTCTTCAGATGATTCCTGAAATACAAAAAAAATGACATCAGTAATTAAAAAATAAATAATAAAAATTATAAAAGATAATGATTTCTACAGTGCCATTTTTAAAATATGAAATTATTAAAAACATCAAAAATTCATGTCACTTCTCATACACGATCGCCGATTATTCCGACTCATGACCTAACCACGTCTAAGTATTTAAAATATTTCAGCGATCATGACAAGTTTTCCTGGGTCTTTCTCTGCATCTATTTACAACTAAATTCAACTCACAAATGTGTTTTACTCTTCTTTCTCCACTCATTCAATTCATATGCCCAAACTATATCAACACATTTTTTGTTATTTATCATTTTCGATAATGCTTATCTCAACCTTGCATTCATCCCTTAATAAAGTTTATAAGTCAAAATAATTTTAGTGTGTCCAAATTTTCGTTCACAAGTTTAAGGTTTGCTGGATTTGCAATTGGATGGATCTGAGTTGTAAGCTCTGTAAATGCTTAGTAATTTATTTTATGACCTCATTTTTTTTTATTTTTTAAAAGAGAAATATTTATGTTTTCATTACGTAGGAGTACATAAATATTTCAATGTCTTACTATTTCTGTGAGCCTAAGCGGCTCATTATTAAAATAAGGTATCAAATTGTGGTAGGGTGGGTTCAAACCGACAAACTCTGACCTAAAAGTCTGCGACACTAACCACGGGACCACAACCCGATACAACCCTTTGTTTGAGATGTGAGTGATTTAAAAAAAAAAAATTCACTTAAATTCACCAAAAAAACGGGTACAAAAGTTAAAGATAGGAAAAGTGGCAAAATGTGTACGATTAAATACTCATAATAAGTACAGTACAATAATAATAATAATATATAATAAAACCCTTATCCGCACCCCAATGGTGCATAGGGCACTGTGTCATATTAACGCAGTGTTATCTTGATCGTTTACACATGAAGAAAAGGTGATCAGCCTTCGGCTTCAGGTACCAGTCCATGGTAATATTGAATAAATATTACAGTGAAAAAATTACTTATATTTATTTTACCCCCCTTGGGAATCGAATCCGGGACCTCCAGAACGGTAGCCGAGCGTGCTGACCATTACACTACGGAGGCGGACAGTACAAATAAATGTTATTTAGTATTTAGATGACCTGGTGATAAAATGATTATTCTGATATCGGGAATCGTGAAGTAGAGCTTTTAAGTGGTATTACACAAAGTGAAGGATGAACGATAAAAAGTGTGTTCTATTACCATACCAAAAGTTAACAATGCTTTTAAAATACAAAATATGTACATTAAACATTGTAAATACCCAGGAAACCTTATTTGTATATTTAAAATACAAAAGCTTATTTAAATTAACCCAATTATGCTTCGTCATTTCTTTATTCGAATAATTTGCGTGTAAGTTTCAAAGTTTTTCAAATAATACTAATGACTTTTAATCACGAGGGCTTAGTACAGGGTAGGGCGAAATCACCCTATCGGAAAATGTTATAAAAATTTGCAAATGCAATTATTCGTTAATATTTGATATTAATGAACAAGGTAGCTGCGATATACAAGCAAATTTAGGGTGGCAAAATATTTATCATGTATTTTTTTTTAAACTGTACAACTAAATAACAAAAAAATAATTAAAGTAATAAAAATATTGATTTGGACTTTAAAAAAATTAATAATAATAATAATCAAACCCTTATCCGCACCCCAATGGTGCATAGGGCACTGCGTCATATAAACGCAGTGTTATCTTGATCGTTTACACATGAAGGAAAGGTGATCAGCCCTCCGCTTCAAGTACCAGTCCAGGGTAATATTAAATAAATATTACAGTGAAAAAATCACTCATATTTATTCTTACCCCCCCTGGGAATCGAACCCAGGTCCTCCAGAACGGTAGCCGAGCGTGCTGACCATTACTACGAAGGCGGACAAAAAAATTTAAAGCGATACAAATTTGTGTTTAACCATCTTTATTTCGATTTTTTCTGTTAATTGGAAAAATATATATCCATACACTGGCTGCTGCCATTATTGATAAACATTTGTGCCCGTTTATAAATGTGTTTATATACTGCAGCTGTATTGTTTACAAATATCGTATCGTATAGTATGATTAACGTACTACGCTTTTTGCAAAAATTTAACATCTTTGATTTATTTTCCGCCATCCTGTATTTTAAGAGTTGATTTTTTTTGACGATTTTGAGAAACATTTTTTATGCTAGAGCCATAAACACACAGCCGAGGGCTTAAAACATGTGGTTATGTTATTAGATCAATTAAGAAATTACACATTTCTTTGAAACGGAGAAATTCTGGTAGGTCTTAAGTAATGCTGAGATTTTACCTTAATTGGATATTTAAAATGTATGTTTATGGGTGTGTGTATGTATGTGTTTGTGTGTGTGTTTTGCGTTTTGTGTTAATATTTGGCGTAAGTCCCTCTTCAAGCACAAGAGCTTAGTCTCTTTTTTGAAAGGTACTTGTTAAATAGAATAAGATATTTTATGTTTAATTTATTTACAACACTTTGAGTGCGTTCATATATACGTTCTCAAATCTGTATAATCTCCACATAAGAATTATTTCTTTAATTTTTGATACCTCTACATAGATATACAAGAAAATGGAAGTCAAAGTATAAAGAGAGCTTGCGACAAAATTTCCATATTTTCTTCATCTATGTTGAGATGCCAAAAATGTAAAAAATAACTAATAAGTGGTGATTATCCAGATGTGTGAAATGATGTTAATAAGGTAACCGGAAAAAAATATAAGCTACAAAAGAAAATACAACATTTTGAGAGTGTCCAAATACTTGTTTAAAAATCTGGATTATCTCCAATTTAAGGAGTTTTATTCGTGTTATTTTTTGACATTTCATCAAAGCTGAAAAAGAAATATGGAAGACTTCTTTATTCTTCCATATTCTTCTCATCAAAGATGAAGAAGAATATGGAAGTCTGGGCATTTACTGGTGATCGTCATAGGCTGGTTTAAGTGATCACTTTACAGACGCGTAACGTTCACAAATTCTACTTTTTATTGACAACCACACTGCTTAAATTCTTGGAAGCTCTATATATATTAAGCAATTTTGATACGTTATTCTTGAATCACTAGAACTTCACTCGAGACATCTATTGGTGAGATAAAAATAAGCTTTTTACTGAGCAGACCTCTTTTATTAGAATGTGAGGTGTGAATCCTGGATTTTAATCACGTACATGAGAAACGCCAGAAAATCTCATTATATTTTTTTAGCTTATAATTTGACCAGTTAATTAAATTACAACATTTTCGGTGTGTCCAAATACAAGTATTCCAAATACCAAAAATAAAATATGTACTTAAAAAAAACATGTTTTCAGGCGGGTCTCAAGTATGTGAATCTAATCCAGGATTCGGACGACAATAACAAATAAAAAGACTCTCTTCAAAAAAAAGCCTCCCTCGTACCAACATAGATAGCTGTTGTGAACTCACACGTACTGTATCAGGAGATGAATCAATATATTTGGCAGATCCAAAAATCTTTGCAGTGTGGTTGTCAATTATGTGTAGAATAGGTGAATGTTACACGCGTGTTAAGTGATCACATAACCAAGCCTATGATGGTCGTAAGCCCCGCAAATGCCCAGACTTCCATAGTCTTCTTTATCCTTGTTGCGATGTCATAAAAGTAATTTGTTTATTTAAAATGAAAGTTTTGTTCGCACATAAAAGTGTAAAAAAATTGTAAAAATACTTCAAGCTAATGCATAATTCCTTGTTTTTATAAGTTAATCCTTGTTTAGATAAGTAATTTTCGACCTAAAAATATACTTAAAAAGAGAAAACACATTTTTTTTCAAATAATTTTATCATAAAGTGTCTTCTTCTTCTTACCCTTATCCGCACCCAATGGTGAAATGGCGAATAGGGCACTGCGTCGTATTGACACAGTGTTGTCTTGATCTACTATTATGGATAATTTAAAGTTTGTGACATACCGCTCGAGGGAGTAGTTCCTCAATATTGTTTGTCCTCTTATATACCTTGTGTGAGAAATATTTTATTTTTTATTTTATACACATTTATATTACAAGAATGCTACGTCCTGCGCTGCAGGGGTAGTATTAAATAAACATTACAGTGTAAAATCACTAATATTTACTTTAACCCCCCTGGGAATCGAACCCGGGACCTCTAGCAAGGTAGCTAAACGCGTCAACCATTGAACCACTGAGGCTAGACAATAAAGTATGGAACATGCTATATATTATGTACAAATTGGTAACAACCGTTATAAAAGGGGAAAAATCGGAAAAATATTAAATTAAATTTTTTTAAGCTTGTTATTTAACATGTGTACGTCCATGTGATACTCATACAATTTGAAAATAAATAATTCAATATTATTTCATACTCAGAAATGTGACGAGTCATATTTTCTTTAGTCAATTTACAGGCTGTCACTTTATTATATATTATCGAATAAGACGTTTCACGCTGTCTCACAATAATTGACGTGGGATTTCTGCCACTCAAATTGGATGCCAAGGTTTTTCCTCAACATTTTGCAAAGGCGTCATAAAGCACTGCCTTACTCTGCTAAATAATAGAATGAGATTCGTAACATCTACGCGAATTTTCTCAACCTTTGAGTGGTGGCGTGTGATTTTTCAGGGCGTACGAAGTCCCAGACCGTGATAAGAAAATGGTCCTTAAGTTTTATTTTTTTAAACGTTGTGTAATGCTCTACAGCTAGATAAATAAAACTATTAATATAGAATTCATTTAAAAATAAAATAAAATTTATTTTAAATAATGATAATGATGAAAATAATATTTTCTTTAATGTTTTTGGCATATTTTTGAAATTTTATAAAATAAAACAATATTTTTTTAACCACTTTTATTAGTACACTTTTGACTGGTTTCGACAAGAACCTTGTCATCATCAGGGTTTATGTACTAAATTCTAAAACATCGAAATTTTCATAGTTAATTACCCTTCCCTTACCAAAAACTTCTACGCACTCCGTACATTATATTAAATTATGGTTTAAAAATAATGATTGGAAACAACTCCTTAATGATGTTTTTATTGTGCATTGCGTAGCAAATACGTCGACTCCGAATGACAACTTGTGAGCTTTTTTTTATTTTATAAAGATGATAATAATATTTCAGCTTGACTAAGAGAAGGGTGCAATACTAACTGACTTACTAACTTAACATCACGCCGCTTTCCCGTAGGAGTAGGCAGAGAGAATAGAACGCCACACCACTCTGTCTTTGCAAACATTCTTCCCCTCTTCCACGTTAATGCATCTCCTTTTACATACCCGCCAATTGTTACGACTCCTAACCTGACCACTTTCAAGTATTTGGCATACCTGATCGTACCATGTTTTTCTCGGTGCAATACTTAGTCACCTATATATGTTTTACAACACTTTTTATATAGTAAAATTAAAATTACAATAATTAACAACAACAAAAAATTACCCATTATTGACAACCACACTACGCAAATTCTTGGAAGTTCTAAATACATGATTTAATTTCGAAACATTGTTCTTGAATCACTAGAACTTCACTATAGACATCTATTGGTGGGTTATTTTTCATATTAATTTTTTACACCTCATCAAAGATAAAGAAGAATATTATTCAGTAGTTATTAAATGGGCATTCATTTAAATTCCTCTTGATGAATACCACTATTTCTTAAAATCCATTGCAATTTTTCTTTAGACGCGTTTCCCGTTATTTTTAAACATCAAACGTAAAGCTTAGTTTTACATAATATTAATTTGTGAATAACGACTGATTGTTTATTAATTTTAAAAAGGAATAAACTCAATACAACCTTTATTTTCAATTCTCAACACTTTCAAGTATTTGGCATACCTGATCGTACCATGTTTTTCTCGGTGCAATACTTAGTCACCTATATATGTTTTACAACACTTTTTATATAGTGAAATTAAAATTACAATAATTAACAACAACAAAAAATGTAAAGAGATGTAGTAGATGAAGATCAGCTCGCTGGTAAACGCAGCACTAACAAAATAAAGTAACTCACAATCACGCAGCTTCTCTGCAAGGGTAGTCAGAGACAATAGAAGGCCACACTAATCTGTGTTTGCAAAAAATCTTCGCCACTTTCACATTCATGCATCTCTTTAAACATAACCACCGATTATTCCAAATCCTCACCTGACTTTTTATTTATTATTAATATTTCAAATTCTTGATCATGCCAAGTTTCGTTAAGTGTCCTATATAAATTTATTTGAATGTTTTTTTCTTCACCCATTTTATTCACATGCTAAAACCATCTTAAAAAATCTTTTTTAATTTGTTCACCATTTAAACATCTATCACATATCGTTTTGTTTCTTTATTAAAAAAAACAGCAAAAACTATGTGATTTTCTATTTCATCGGCGTTTAAAATCACTCTACATATAAATATAAATTCTTGATGGTATATTTAACTTTCCGATATTTGAAACATGTGTTTTTCAAACATCGGTAAAATGGTGAATTTTACACAGTAAATAAAGTGATCACCTAAATCAGTTAATGACATGTAATCAACCCTTGTCCGCCTCCGTAGTGTAATGGTCAGCACGCTCGGCTACCGTTCTGGAGGTCCCAGGTTCGATTATCAGGGGGGGTCAAATAAATATAAGTGATTTTTTCTCTCTAATATTTATTCAATATTATCCTCAACTGGTACCTGAAGCGGAGGGCTGATCACCTTTCCTTCGTGTGTTAACGATCAAGATAACATTGTGTTTATATAATGCAGTGCACTATGCACCATTGGGGTGCGGATAAGAGTTTGAATTGAATTGAAATCAACCCTTATAATGCCCTGCCTTCTTTGACATGTATTTTCAAATACGACGAACAGAATTATACTACGAAAAGTAGCTCAGGGATGCAGAGACCGCAAAACCTTAGAAATATGATACAAATATATCCTCCGATGCGCGAATGCATTTTTGTGTGTCGGTGCATAAATCAGCTACAAGGACATATGATGAAGATATTTGAGTGTCGTTGCCGTATGCGCTTTTGTCCTGAACTCAGAAATAAAACTTTTTGTGTGCGGTCTCTCAGAATAATACGCCGCGACGAGAAGGTTAAATTGAAAAGATGCTTTGTTGAAAGATATGCGGGGTGAAAAGTATAAAGAATGCAGAGAAATGCAGAGAAGCGCTTGGAAAGGAATTCAATGCTGGTTAAAAGAGATGATTCAGGTTACGGAAGTGTAGTGTACACTTTTACAAATGCATACAATTTCAATTACAGGTATGAAGTGCAATTAAAGTACTGGAATGTTTGAAATTGTGCTAAGATAGCAATTTAAAAATATCTTAACATTGAAAACGGAGAATATGGAGGTCTGGGTATTTACAAAGAAAACGATATAATGGCTGGTTTAAGTGGTCATTCCAGTTACATTCACCCTTCTATCCGATATTCTACCATTGACAACCACAATGCTCAAATAAAAAATAAAAAAAACATTCACATGTAACATTGAGTTTATTCAAATACTTGTTCACAAATCTGGATCATCTCTAATTAGGAGTTATTTTTTACATTGTTTCTGACATCTTCACATAGATGAAGAAGAATATGAAAGTATAAGCATCCATAAAGCTTTGTTTTTTTTAAATCAAAATAAGCGATATTAAATTTAATTAGATTTTTTTGACATCTCATCAAAGATGAAGAAGAATATGGATATCTGGGCATTTACGGGGCTGACGATCGTCATAGGCTGGTTTAAGTGATCACTTTACACACGTGTAACATTCACCAATTCTACCCATTATTGACAACCACACTACGCAAATTCTTGGAAGCTCTATATATTTGTACCAATTTAGAAAACTTGTTCTTGACTCACTAGAACTTCACTAGAGACATCTATTGGTGAGGTGTAAAGAAGCTTTTTAGTATATACATATATATATATATATATATATATATATATATATATATATATATATATATATATATAGATATATATATAAATATATATATATATATATATATATATATATATATATATATATATATATATATATATATATATATATATATATATATATATATATATATATATATATATATATATATATACATATATATATATATATTATATATATATATATATATATATATATATGTAATAAAATAACTAGGTACCTACCTATACATTTTATTAAGTACTTACAAAAAGTACCTACACAAAACAGTTCCAGCTCAGAATAAAACAAAAGACTTCCGATAATATAGTTAACTGTCAGAATCAGATAGATAGATAGATAGATAGATAGATATAAAGTTATTATAAAGATAAATTAAGAATAAACTTTAATTACAAAGCAACACATTGTTTATTTTATTATTATACACCCACTTTACATATTATTTACACTTAATTTTCAAAAGGAAAATATTACCACGTTATAAAACGACAATTTTGTTAATTGGAAATGGATTATGAAACATTAGATGTATTAAAACAATTACTACAATATGTTCGGAGTGAGAGAGAAAAATTAGAAGATGATCAAAGAAAACGATTAGAAGATAGTCAAAGAAGACGTGGAAATTTAAGAACTAGTGATAAAATTAAAAATAAAAATCATGTGAAAAGAATTTCTACAAAATATAAAATAAAATATACTCCAGAAAAGAAGAATTTCGAAGCAGATTGTGTGAGCAGGAATCCAGTATTAGAATCGAAGGAAAATGCAAATGAACAATTAAAAGTTGTAAATTTGGTTAAATTAGAAGATATTTTAAAAGATCAGAATAAAAATGAAGACATACAAATAACACAGAAACAGTGCTTGAAAAATGAAAATAAAAATAAAGTAGAAAAAACTTCTACGAAAGATAAAATAAAATATACTCCAGGAAAGAAGAATTTAGAAGTAGATTGTCTAAGCAGAAATCCAGTATTAAAATCGAATGAAAATGCAGATGAACAATTGCATGTTGTAAATTTGGTTAAATTAGAAGATATTTTAAAAGATCAGAATAAAAATGAAGACATACAAATAACACAGAAACAGTGCTTGAAAAATGAAAATAAAAATAAAGTAGAAAAAACTTCTACGAAAGATGAAATAAAATATACTCCAGGAAAGAAGAATTTAGAAGTAGATTGTCTAAGCCGGAATCCAGTTTTAGAATCGAATAAAAATGCAGATGAACAATTAAAAGTTGTACATTTGGTTATATTAGAAGATACTTTAAGAGATCTGAATAAAAATGAAGGAATTCAAAAGAAAAAAACAAATGGATTGAGAAAAACTGTGTCTACTTTAAAAGGGTCAATAAGAAAAAAAAAATACAAAAAAAAGAAAGAAAAAAAAGAACGAAAAAAAAGAAAAAAGAAAGAAAGAAAGAAAAAAAAAAAAAAAACTTTATCATATCACTAAACTTATACCAGTCCCTTCACTACAAGAAGATGATCCGGAGGACGAGTGAAAATTTTACTATGAATTTTCATCCCCAAGGGGGGAGATGTAATAAAATAACTAGGTACCTACCTATACATTTTATTAAGTACTTACAAAAAGTACCTACACAAAACAGTTCCAGCTCAGAATAAAACAAAAGACTTCCGATAATATAGTTAACTGTCAGAATCAGATAGATAGATAGATAGATAGATAGATATAAAGTTATTATAAAGATAAATTAAGAATAAACTTTAATTACAAAGCAACACATTGTTTATTTTATTATTATACACCCACTTTACATATGATTTACACTTAATTTTCAAAAGGAAAATATTACCACGTTATATATATATATATATATTTGGACACACTCAAAATGTTGTAAATTAAATTTTATTGAGCGAATTTCCATTAGTAAAATGCAGCTGAAAAGCAACGAAATCGAACCATTTTTGAAGCGAATCATTAAAGACCATAAAAAATGGGTGAAATACGAGAATATCAAACGCTTGTGATCATGGTCAAAGACTGGTAACCCTCCACAAACGACCTCAAAGCCTGGGTTATCGGCAAACAATGTTATGTTGAGTGTTTGGTGGCATTGGAAGGGAGTTGTCCATTATGAGTTGTTGTAACCTGGCGAAACCATCAATGCAGTACTGTACTGTGCTCAACTTGACCGTTTGAACGAAGCAATCTAAAAAGAACGACCAGAATTGGCCAACAGAATGAGAGTTGTGTTCCATCATGATAATGCCCGGCCACACACATTTTTGATGACTCTGAACTAATTGATGGTACTTAGTTGGAAAGTTTTGACGCATCTACCATATAGTCCAAATCTTGCACTATTTGATTACTACTTGTTTTGGTCTCTGTAAAAATCTCTTGATGGTAAAAAATTGGTTGACAGAATAGCCGCTGAAAATCACACTTGGCCAAGTTTTTTGACTATATACCACAGAGTTTCTATTCCGATGTAATTATGAAACTACCCGAAAAATGGTAAAATGTCACAAATAATAGTGGTCAATACGTACTCAATTAAATTTGATTTTCAATAAAGAAAATTTTTGTTAAAAAATGTACCAAAAACCGCACACTTTTTATGTGACCCAATATATACTAAATAAAACTTTAATTAATAATTTATCGATAAAATCACTAAGTGAAACATTCATCAAATATGATTTTATAAAAATATAAAGAATCAAGAGGAATGATTGATTTGAGCTATAAAACAATAAAATATTGTTTATATTATTTCATCTTCTACTCGATCACTGTCAATGTATTATTTGGCTTTGATAAGATAAAATATATGAAAATAAATCCTGTTTAAATAAGATTTAGCCTAAATTGAATTTGGTTTGAATTCAATTTAATTTCCGTAATAATTTAAAAATTTGACATGTAAATATATACTCTAGAGTTATTTTGTTTAGTTACAATATTTTGGATGTGTCCAAATCATTTTTAACAAATTTGAGCTTCATCGCTTTGGGAGTTATTTTAACATCAATTTATTAAATCTGATAACAAAATGTAAAATAAATTCCCTTAAGTCGAGAAAATCATTTCTGTAAAAAAGGAATTTGACGCCCCCAAATGAGAAGTGTGGTTATCAAAGTTACAAATGTGTAAACACAAGACCAGGTACCCAGTCATCCATATTTTTTTTTCATCCATATTGTGATGCGAAAATGTGTGTTTAATTAAATTATGATTTGGTTAATGTCATACGTATTTTAGAAAATCCTTTTTTATTATCAAGGAGTCCTTTTTTCCCTTGAAAACCAACCAAATAGCATTAATCTTTGGCGTGTGAGTGGGTGGAAAATTTAACTATGGATGGCGGTAATGGAAAAGGTTTCGGAAAAAAAATCATCTACCCTTAGTTCACTGTTTCCACTTTGGGTCCATTTTTCCTTATAAAGTAAATTCGGATTCATTGCAGGAAAATATTGAGTTTCATTCCCTTTCTAGTTAAAACATAACAATTGAAACTACATTATGTATACGTTAAACAAAATACCTAATTCTTGTAATCGGGTTCACAGATGAAGAAGTCTACTGAGATGAGAATATGGATGGCTAATGAACAAAGATTTGGACTCACTAAAAATATTGTGTTAAATAATTTCACATTGTTATGTAAAAAAAATAACAAAATATAAGTTTTGTTTTTATAAAATATAAAAGAGATTATTTGGACATGTTGACGAATGAGTGAAGAAAACACGGTAAAACAAAGTCATGAGGCAAAGGTAGTTGGAAAAAGAAGCAGAGAAAGACCGAGGAAAATTGAGCACAATCACGTATGTTTTATCCTTTACTATGTCTAGTTCTAGGGATTCATGAACGTGAAAGAGGCGAAGAATGTTTCCAAAGACAGAGTGGTGTGGCGTTTTACTCTGTCTGCCTACCCCTGCAAAAAAGTGGCGTGATGGTTAGTTAGTTAGTTGGTTTGTTTTTTAAGTGAGCTAAATTGAATATTTTATACAAAAAACAAGCTTTTAGCAAACCGTCGATTTTTGTAATTTGATAAAAGTTGTAATCAAGACATAACAACTTTTTTTGTTAAACTGGTATCTAAAACATAGAAAAATAAAAAATACTTAAATTAATAGATTTATATTATCCACTGACACTTCGTGATGGAATTGCATTTTTAATTTATTATTAGATTAAAACCAATATTTTTAGCTTTTCCACTTTTTTATTTGACCAGCGACCGGGTTTCGTCGTTACCGACATCATCAGACTGGTCTGATGACCAGTCTGATGATGTCAGTAACGACGAAACCCGGTCGCTGGTCAAACAAAAAAGTGGAAAAGCTAAAAATATTGGTTTTAATCTAATACTTAAATTATTATTTCATCAATTTTTTTTTGACAACAGGGGTAAAAAATCAATACATTTGTATATGTCAACAACCTTCATGAATTTATTAGTTTAGAATCTCCTTTTCCTCTCCAATATCCTGTGCGATATATAAATATATTAATTTATAGGGCCTAAAGCCATTTGATATCATTTGGGAAAAACGTAAAAAGGTTCCACCATAAATATTAAATTACCCTTCCCTTCTACTCTTTGTTTCCGATATTGAATTATATATTTAAATACGCATTAAATTGTATGGTTAATATGAGGGAATACTAAACTGTTTACTTAAAACAAACTGTATTTTAAAATTTAAACTCCGATTAAGTTATAATAATGATCACATAAACAATTTTTTTTTCCAATATCTTTCAGTGTTTTCAATAAATCGACCTCAATAAACTAATTTACTAACTAACCATTACACCACTACCCCACCACGGTAAGCAGAGATAAAAAATGCGACATCAATCTATCTTTGCAAACAATATTCGCCCTTTCCACATTCATGCATCTCCTTATACATGCCCGCCGATTATTTTGACCCGGCCGCTTCCGAGTATTTGACATATCTCATTATGCCAAATTTTCTTCGGTCTTACTCTGTTTCTTTTTCCAACAACATTGTTTTACGTGTCCAATCTACTACGTTTCACATGTCTAAACCATCTCAACACACTTTTCTTCATTTGATCGATAATGCTTATTATAGCCTTGAATTTTTCCTTAATTTACCATTTGAATATCTATCAGAGAGCAGAAAAATTGTATGAAATAAATAAATATCCACCACAATTAAATGTATGTAAAGAATTTTTTAATAATAAAAACATTTACTGAAAAAAATATACTGACAAATACCTTGTCTTATTTGAGTATGGATATATATTGAACATGACACAGATTAATATTCATAGTATGATGAGAAGGCAGAATATAAAAGTCGTAAATGGGGGTAGTTTTGAGGATAAAACCCTCCAACCAAAATTATAGAGCACCCTCCACCAAAATTATAGAACAGTTAAAACAAAGTTTTGAAAATATGCACAAAGGCATAAATAAAGCAAATTAAGGCAGCAGCAGGCACCTCAGTGGTTGCAGCGCTACGTGCAGCGCAGTCAAGGGATAACTGGAGAAGAGTCATTGCTTCTGCAAGGGTCACAACCCTCAGCTATGAGGAACAAGACGGAGAAGAAGAATACAGAAGGCAGTAATCATATTCATATATTGTGAACCAGGCAATCACCATGAATCTTCCTTCAAAGACATCTAGAGGAAGACCTTAAATGCATGGATGCTGCAGAAAGATAACATGATTTGAAAGGATGACCTAGGTGACCATTATAGAAGAACCTATAACCCGAGGACCAAGAGAGCTGACCCCAACAGTCTACAAAGACGATAATTTGGGATGGAGCCAGGAAAAACATCAGCGCACATATTTATATCGCTATTTTCAATATTAATTTATTTCATTGAACCTAATTTAACTATTTGATATTTTATTGTTTGTTTTTAAGACAACATGAAGTTATTTTTTGTATATTAAAAGCGTTGTTAACATTGGTATGGTAATATAACAATCTCCTTATCATTCATCGTTCACTTTGTAAAATACAAGTTAAAAAAAAAACACTACTTTATTCGTTTTCGGAATCATCATTCCATCATCAGGTAAAATGTAGACATTAGGTATTGCAGAAAGTGAACAATGAATGATAAGTTGAACCCCCATCTCACCCGATGGTGCATAGGGCACTACATCATATAAAATTCTTTTTTGTGAACGCAGTGTTGTCTTGCTCGTTAAAACATAAAGGAAGGGTAATTAGCCCTCCGATTCAGGTACTAGTCCAGGGTAATGTTGAATAAATATTAGAGTCAAAAAATCACTTTTATTTATTTGACCCCCTCCCTTGGGAATTGAACCCGGGACCTCCGTACGGTAGCCTAGCATTACTATTATACTAGCGGAGGAGGAAGCGTTGTGTTTTTTTTCTTTTAAGTCTATATGTTATTATTAAATATATTTATTGCATTGTCATCAACTGAAAATGTAATGTAAGTAAATTGAAATAGTTTACATATAATTTATATTTGTAGCACTAACTTTGTGATTTTCCATTTTATAATTAAATGTAATTTTGTTTTAAAATCACTATAAAAAATGTATATATATATATATATATATATATATATATATATATATATATATATATATATATATATATATATATATATATATATATATATATATATATATATATATATATATATATATATATATATATATATATATATATATATATATATATATATATATATATATATATATATATATATATATATATATATATATATATATATATATATATATATATATATATATATATATATATATATATATATATATATATATATATATATATATATATATATATATATATATATATATATATATATATATATATATATATATATATATATATATATATATATATATATATATATATATATATATATATTTATAAATTTTAAAACAAAGTTACATTTTAATTAAAGTTTATATTTTATCAGAAAATTTCAAAGACTTTATTGATGTTTTAAAATAAGGAGTTATACAGACCTGAATGATAGAAGTTTAACTTCTGAAACATGTAGTCTATAATAAAACTCAAGTGGTAAAAAACGAAGTGTTTTCTTTAATCATTGTAAAATAAGGAGCATCTCATTTCAACAATTTTTAATGAATATTTTTTAGTTACCTGTTTTTATTATGAAAATCCAATCACTTCGATGCAATGTTAAAATATATGCACATTTTTTTGTCAAACAGAACCAGGTGCCACTTTGTCTAAAAAACGATTAAAATATCGTAAAACTGTAAAGTTATCTATTTGAAAACACTGAAAGTTTTTCTTTCGAGTCACTCGTTTTTCCTTTCCGCAAAGTTCAACTTAAAAACTTCACTCAAACTACGCTTAACTTTCTTTCTGTAATCATCGAACTTAGCGTTCACTCAAACATTCACTTAGAATTAGTTCACAATGTCGAAGCTATTCGACCGAACTAGTTCAAAGTGTCATTAGGATAATATTGAAAATTTTGATTGATGAGTCGTTCATCTCCAATCGAACGATAGCGTCAACTTTGCAATTTCGTGAGCTTTTGGAGCAAACTTGCTGCGAATGCTCATACGTTCAAACTGCTGAAACTCGCTGATACGAACTGAACTGAAATTTCGCGTACCGCTTTCAGGGCCTGAAATTCAGGTCATGCGCATAACAGCGGCTTGGGATTATTTTATCCATTTGAATTGTAACTTTGATAAGAAAAGTATGAGTTTTGAGGTTTTTTCCGGTTACCATTTATCTCAATAATAGAGTAAGATAAATTATCTGTTTTTAAACTTATGACCTTTGTGACGGTGATTAACAGGGTGTATAAAACATTTATTCATTTATTTTTAACTAACTTACTAATTAATCATCACGCCGCTTCCCAGCGTGGGTCGGCAGAGAGGAGAAAACGTCACACTAATCTATCTTACCAAATAATCTCCGCCTCATCCACATTCATGCATCCCTTTATACATACCCGCTTTTGTGACATTAACGATTATTCCAACTTCCAACCTGACGACCACTTTCAAGTATTTTATTATATAAGTATATACTTTAATCTGTATTCGCAGTATTAGTACAGTACAGTACAAAATGCAAACTATGCCATGTTCTCTTCGATTCCGCGGCTTCACATGTTAGCCAATGCTTTTGATAGTATAGATTTATTTAATTTATTGTTATCCACCTTGAAGTCTGTACTTTTTCAGAATTTATTCTCCATTTTATAGTGGATAAATTTAAACGTTGTGTTTCACTCTTTCTCGCTGCTCGCTGATAGTGTGTGAAGGAGACGTATATTCACCTGTGCTTACTTTTTGTTATTTTAGTAATATTAAAAATAAAACCCTTATCCGCACCCCAATGGTGCATAGGGCACTGCTTCATATAAACGCAGTGTTATCTTGATCGTTTACGCATGAAGGAAAGGTGATCAGCCCTCCGTTTCAGGTACCGGTCCAGGGTAATATTAAGTTAATATTACAGTAAAAAAAAAACACTTATATTTATTTGACCCCCCTCCCTGGGAATTGAACCCGGGACCTCCAAAACGGTAGCCGTGCGAGCTGACCATTACACTACGGAGGCGGTTATTTTATTATTATTATTATTATTTTATGTTAAAGACTTTTTTCTTCTCCATTAGTGTATTCATTAGTGTATTTTTATGTAAAATACTGCATTTATGTATTATGTTAAAGGTTTTAGCCGTTCAATAAATAAATAAATATATATTGCTTCTATTACCAAATTTGAATGTGCAATATGTATTTTCTTATTTAACATTTCTTTTCTTCTTCTTCTTCATGAGCCCTCTGTCGTTCATTGCTGGATATAGGCCTCTTTCCCTTTTTTTCGTTTCCTCCAGTCGGTTGCTGCTTGCAGCCAGTTTCTACCCCCCACAGCGGCAATATTCTCAGACTATCTCTTTTGGGGTCTTCCCACACCTCTTTTGTTCTCCCAAGGTCTCCGTCGTAAAAACCTTGTAGCGCCCTGTTATTCAATATTTTACATTTAAAATGATAAAATTATATTTAAATTATGATATTTTAAAAGGAGATTACGATAAAAAAAATAACACTGAGAATACTACTGTATTAAAATAAATACAAGGTGTATCCTAAAAGTTATATATTTTTTTCCACAAACCACTGGTCAGACTATGTTATATAGATGTATGTATGTAGGATGGATAAAGTGAGATTATAATTTTTACAGTGCACTTAATTGAAGTCTATTAGAAGCATCAGTAGACCCAGGAAAAATAATGTATTGCTTCTTTTGTTTCTAGAAATACCAAAACGCAATTCTGTATTTCGTGAGTTGCTCAAATTAGCTTAGCTTTTACATTTTCTTCTTGGTGTAGGCTATGTAGCCTGTTTATAAAGGGACAAGACTCCTGCAATTCTCGATTCACAGCTGTCAATCCATCTCTTTAGTGGTCTGCTTGGGAAACGTCTACCTTGGCTTTGGCCTGGAGTTGGATGGTTCTTTTCTTCTCCCATGCGCATACAATTTTCTTCTTCGTCGCCTTCCACACCCAACGACATCTAAGATCTCCCATTTTCCCTTTATCTCGGTGTTCTTAATTGTTTATTTTAAAAATTATATGAAATCGTTGAAATTTATTGAAATTCAATTTATTTCATGACTTTGAGGACATACCCTGTATTTTGTTTTATAAAGATGTCTAAATGGGGACGATTTTTGTAAAAATGAAATTTTAATGATGTTTTTTTCACTGTGTGTACATGGTTGTAAGCCCTAGCTATTTATATGAGCTTTGTAATAATTCCCGTGGGGGAAAACCCAGTAATTGTGTACAAACGTATTGACGTACCTACTTCAAACGTTGTAAAAATTAAAAGTACAACAATAACGATTCGTGTTTTCATTCGAGATATTTTATATTTAGATTTCTTAGGAAACGTTATGATGCCAGTGATGTGAAATATAGAATTTCAGGATCAATACATAAAAAAGAATTTTTCTAAAGACTGGATCGATATATGAAATATGTTTATTCTTTCCAATTTTCATTAGAATTTTACTTGACTGATATACCACGATTTCAATAAGTGTATTGAAACATGTTTTTTCATGATTTTAGCGTCATTATAATAACGATTAAGTTTGTATTAATTTTAAATCAAACACAGATTTTTTGAGTCTACTAAGTTGTATTTTATTAACAAAAAAACATAAAAATTATATTGTGACAATTGTTTCGCCTTGTTAGGGCACTATCAAACGAATGATAATGCCCTAACAAGGCGAAACAATTGTCACAATATAAGTTTTATGTGTTTTTGTTAATAAAATACAACTTAGTAGACTCAAAAAATCTGTGTTTGATTTAAAATTAATACATAAATTAAAAATGGAGTTCTACAAATTAAACGCCAAATCAATAAATAATAACGATTAGTTTATTAATTTGCTCCATTTAAATTTTTGTTTCCAAAAATATATTCATATACATTATTTTCACAAAAAAAAATATGCGATTAAAATGTGTTTTTCAATTTTCGCATTTACATTTTCTCTCCATTTTAGTTTTTTTTTCAGACCTTAAAGAACGTAAAGTTAGGGTATTAGACATATATGTATATATGTACATAAAATATATTTTATTTATTTTCGTGACTGCCGGAAAGTAGATTTTGCAAAGCCGTCAAAAGATGTCGCGCATGGCGTTGCATCAAATGAGTAATTATTTTCTATTTGATAAAAATAAAGGTCTAAATAAATTACACATGTGCAATATCGGATTTAAATTATATTACAAAGAAATATTAGAAATTAAAAAGGCAATAAATAATAAGTGACAGCTAATAAATACACAAGTAAATGATTTTTCTAAAAGCCGTTGTTAAATATGTTTCTAATCACTCATCATCCCTGATCCCTTTTGACTGTGACTGCCAATCAACAAAAAAATAAAGCCACTTGATATCTACCCAAGCTCCTTTGCATAACCGTCAAAATATTTTGATTATTTTTTAGTAGATAGTGTTTTAGTATTAACCAGTCTTGATAAAAAAAAGTGGTTAGCTTCGAAACCAATAGACATTATAATTACGTTATAACAAAATATTTATAGTTTTTTTAAAACATTGTTATATTTTAATTATAAAATAAAAAATCATAAAGTTAGTGCTTCAAATATAAATTATATGTAAAATATTATATATATATATATATATATATATATATATATATATATATATATATATATATATATATATATATATATATATATATATATATATATATATATATATATATATATATATATATATATATATATATATATATATATATATTATATATATATATATATATATATATATATATATATATATATATATATATATATATATATATATATATATATATATATATATATATATATATATATATATATATATATATATACATATATATACATATATATACATATATATATATATATATATATATATATATATATATATATATATATATATATATATATATATATATATATATATATATATATATATATATATATATATATATATATATATATATCCACAAGAAATTCCTATTTAATTACCCTAATATACTGTCAATTTAAATGTTTTTTATTGGATTGTAAATTTATTTATTCCATTCATTGTATAAGGGTGGATAACATTCGACCACGAAATATCCAGACAGTAATTTCTTGTTTTTTTTTTGGAGAATGCTAAATTAATTTCAATGGCTATCCAAGACGTTCATGTTTAATATTAAGTTTAATAAATCATACCGATGTAGTAGCCCGCTGTGTTCATATTTGTGGCAAGCTGTGTGCATCGCATTATGAAAATCCTGTTCATATTACATTTACACAATGTTTTTTGTACTACGATATTTAAATACAACAAAATATTAAACATTATATTCCGTAATATTTTCATCTAGTTTGTATATCAAAAATATTATTGATTTACAACATTTTGAGTGTGTCCAAATACTTGTTCGCAAAATCTGGATTATCTCCAATTACAGGAGTTATTTTCATATTGTTTTTTGACATCTCATCAAAGATGAAGAAGAATATGGAAGTCTGGGGATTTACGGGGCTGACGACTTCATATATATAGAACTTCCAAGAATTTGCGCAGTGTGGTTGTCAATAATGGGTAGAATTGGTGAATGTTACACGTGTGTAAAGTGATCACTTAAACCAGCCTATGACGGTCGTCAGCCCCGTAAATCCCCAGACTTCCATATTCTTCTTCATCTTTGATGAGATGTCAAAAAACAATATTATTGATTATCATTTAGGTATGGTTATACATATAACACTCTCTTTTTCATACTCGTTTAATAAATCAACAAGGAATTTTTTTTCAACGTGTATTTTATTTGACTAGTGACTGAGTTTTGATGTTTTCAGAAACATCAGACTACTGTAAAGCTAGATAAAATTGTTATGTATAATATGTACGATAAGGCAGAGGTGAAAAACTATAATTTCGTTAATTTTTTTCACAAACAAAATAATTTAAAGTGAGTGAATTTAATTGGTGTAATATACGTAGTAATATACGCAGTCGTTTGCAAAGTCACAATAAAATGTCAGGTTTATAGGTGAATAACTCCAGGATATTAAAACGCAGTAACTAACATTTACATTTTATTAGTTATAATATATATATATATATATATATATATATATATATATATATATATATATATATATATATATATATATATATATATATATATATATATATATATATATGTAATAAAATAACTAGGTACCTACCTATACATTTTATTAAGTACTTACAAATAGTACCTACATAAACAGTTCTACCACCAGATGTCGCATGCGTTGCTCAGAAGAAAACAAAAGACTTCCGATAATATTGTTAACTGTCAGAATCAGATAGATAGATAGATAGATAGATAGATATAAAATTATTATAAAGATAAATTAAGAATAAACTTTAATTACAAAGCAACACATTGTTTATTTTATTATTATACACCCACTTTACATATTATTTACACGCAATTTACAAAAGAAAAATATTACCACGTTATAAAACGACAATTTTGTTAATTGGAAATGGATTATGAAACATTAGATGTATTAAAACAATTACTACAATATGTTCGGAGTGAGAGAGAAAAATTAGAAGATGATCAAAGAAAACGATTAGAAGATAATCAAAGAAGACGTGGAAATCTAAGAACTAGTGATAAAATTAAAGATAAAAGTCCATGTAAGATTTGTGAAAATTTAAATAAGGGAACTCGATATCACCCTGAAGCAAAGTGCTGGTTTAAAATAAAGGAGAATGATAAGATTAATAATAAAAATGAAGATTTACAAATTACACAGAAACAGTGCTTGAAGAATGAAAATAAAAATAATGTGGAAAAAATTTCTACAAAATATAAAATAAAATATACTCCAGAAAAGAAGAATTTCGAAGCAGATTGTATGAGCAGGAATCCAGTATTAGAATCGAAGGAAAATGCAAATGAACAATTAAAAGTTGTAAATTTGGTTAAATTAGAAGATATTTTAAAAGATCAGAATAAAAATGAAGACATACAAATAACACAGAAACAGTGCTTGAAAAATGAAAATAAAAATAAAGTAGAAAAAACTTCTACGAAAGATAAAATAAAATATTTCCCAGGAAAGAAGAATTTAGAAGTAGATTGTCTAAGCAGGAATCCAGTATTAAAATCGAATGAAAATGCAGATGAACAATTAAAAGTTGTTAATTTGGTTAAATTAGAAGATATTTTAAAAGATCTGAATAAAAATGAAGACATACAAATAACACAGAAACAGTGCTTGAAAAATGAAAATAAAAATATAGTAGAAAAAACTTCTACGAAAGATAAAATAAAATATACTCCAGGAAAGAAGAATTTAGAAGTAGATTGTCTAAGCAGGAATCCAGTATTAAACTCGAATGAAAATGCAGATGAACAATTAAAAGTTGTAAATTTGGTTAAATTAGAAGATACTTTAAGAGATCAGAATAAAAATGAAGGAATTCAAAAGAAAAAAACAAATGGATTGAAAAAAAACTGTGTCTACTTTAAAAGGGTCAAGAAGAAAAAAAAATACAAAAAAAAAGAAAGAAAGAAAAAAAAAAACAAGAAGAAAAAAAAAGAAAGAAAAAAAAGAAGGAAAAAAGAAAGAAAAAAAAAACTTTATCATATCACTAAACTTATACCAGTCCCTTCACTACAAGAAGATGATCCGGAGGACGAGTGAAAATTTTACTATTAATTTTCATCCCCAAGGGGGGAGATGTAATAAAATAACTAGGTACCTACCTATACATTTTATTAAGTACTTACAAATAATACCTACATAAACAGTTCTACCACCAGATGTCGCATGCGTTGCTCAGAAGAAAACAAAAGACTTCCGATAATATTGTTAACTGTCAGAATCAGATAGATAGATAGATAGATAGATAGATATAAAATTATTATAAAGATAAATTAAGAATAAACTTTAATTACAAAGCAACACATTGTTTATTTTATTATTATACACCCACTTTACATATTATTTACACGCAATTTACAAAAGAAAAATATTACCACGTTATAATTATATATATATATATATATATATATATATATATATATATATATATATATATATATATATATATATATATATATATATATATATATATATATATATATATATATATATATATATATATATATATATATATATATATATATATATATATATATATATATATATATATATATATATATATATATATATATATATATATATATATATATATATATATATATATATATATATATATATATATATATATAAATATATATATATATATATATATATATATATATATAATTATATATATAATATATATATATATATATATATATATATATATATATATATATATATATATATATATATATATATATATATATATATATAGATGATACATGTAGTAAAAGCTCCCCCCATTTTGTCAGATAAAATAATGAACTTTAAACTTCCTGTCACAACAAAATTTCAATTACACGACTCTGAAAATTTTTTAAAGAATCACTTTAATTCATTTAAAATTTAAATTTCATTGCCATGGCTTCTCTGTCACTGAAAATCTAAATAATATGAAAATTAAATCAATCACCAAATTTCAAGAAGCCTTTTATAAAAAAAATAATTAACATCGTAAACTTTCTTATAAAAATAATTTTAGTAAAAATATAAAAGTTTGAACCCTATGGCGAAGTGAATTTTTTTGACATCTCAATAAATATGAAGAAAATTATGAAAGTGTTTGCGAATAAAAGCTTGCTCAATCTAACAAAGATGGCGGTTGTGAACTCTTATTAACTGGGTAATGAAACCAATGATATATCTAGCAAAGTGTTCCAAAAATTTTAGTAGTGTGGTTGTCAATCATGGGTAGAATAGTGAATGTTTTACGTGTGTAAAATAATCACTTAACCAGCCCACGGCAGGTCGTAAGCCATGCATATATCCAAATTTCCGTGTTATTTTTCATCTTTATTGAGATGTCAAAAATACATTAAATCCGAAAATACAAAACTAATTTTGATGTTTTTTTTAAAACCATTTTTCAATTACCTGACTCTTTTTTTTGCTACGGCTTATGCAAGATCGCTTATCATATTACTCCTTAAACTCTAACTTTATTTACTAAACTTGTAAGGTATATTCATAAATTTTAATAGATTCATTTTTGATTTTAAATTTCATATTTATCAAATTAAAAAGAAAAAGCTTTTTAAATTTATAACTCATACATATAGTATTTACTTATTGTAAACGTTTATCATTATTTTTTTTTGTTTTCTGTTAAAATCAAATATATTTATTTTATAAAAGCACATTTTAACTTTTTATAGTTTTGATATATGGTGTATGTATTGTTTTCTTTCCAGTACCCTCTAATATAACCTTAAATAAATTATGTACCCACACATAAGCAAATATTAACTAATGATTTGAATATTGAAATTATTGTTAACTTTATGGTATGGTAATATAACACCTTATCATTCATTGTTCATTATGTTTAATACTATTACACATAACATTTTAATTTAATATAATATTTTTGTGCGAAATTGTAATAATTTAAAATTCTGAAGTGTAAAACCATTTTTTTAAATTACATTTAATGCTTTACTGAAAAATTCTAGCAATAACTTTTAAAAGCATTTTTCAGAAAAGGATTATCTATTGCTGAAAAAGCCAAATTGAAGAGAAGAATAATTAGAACTGAAAAATTCTTCTAACCCTTATCCGCACTCAATGATGCGTAAGGCACTGCATCGTATTTACGCAGTGTTATCTTGATTGTTCTTACACAAAGGCAAGATGATCACTCCACGCTACAAGGACGAGTCCAGGGTAGTATCAAATAAATATTTGAGTATAATATCACTAATATTTATATTTACCCCCCCCCCCTGGGAATCGAACCGGGGACCTCCAGCACGGTAGGTTAACATGCTAACCATTGAACCACAGAGGCTGACAAAAATTGTAGTACTGAAAAATAATGTAAAAAATTCATGTTTTTGTATTTGAAACACGTTCGGAAATTCTATAGTATCGTGCATGCAGTGCATTAAAAGTACGTTGACAATATCGTATTTTATGAAATTATGTCGGTAAATTCACAAGGGATGAAAGGAAACGGATGGAGTTCACTACCGGAAACAAAATTAATTGTATGTTAAAACCAGCTGAAACTATTAAGTGCCTAACGGTAAAGTCAAAAGCAGTGGTGCAGAATTCTGTTAATGAACGTAACCAAATAATTCACTTGTAAAATACAACGTTGCACATTTTGAAGTTAATCTGACGTAATCAGACTAAAAAGTGAAACGCTTCCCTTTCTTCGAATTTAATCGGCAGTTGAAAAGAAAAAGTGGTATAATTTCTTGAATGTTTTTCGCAGATACTTTGTGGCCCATTTTATGATGATGATGACAAGGTTCTTGTCGAAACCGGTTGGATAAAGTGTACCAATAAAAAGTGGTTGAAATATAGTTGTTTTATTTTATAAAGTGGTATAATTCTTTCTACTCTTATGTTTGCTATGCACATTATACTATACATTAGTATAATCGACACATTTTTTATGTGTGAGTTCCCGGCAGTATCTTTGGTTACTTTTATTGAGCAGAGATTATTTTTAAATAATTTATGCTAGATTTTTCCCGAATTATTTTACATACTGGAATACGCCTGAAGACGTTTTTTTTATGAAGCATATAATTTAACCAGTTATTTCATTCACGAAGGCATTCGCTTCCGTAGTTTAATGGTCAGCAAGCTTGGCTCTAATAAATAAAAAGTGATTTTTTTCACTCGAATATTTATTAAATATTACCCTGGACAGGTACCTGAAGCGGAGGGCTGCTCACATTTTCTTTGTGTGTTAATGATCAAGTTAACACTGCATTGCCTTATGCACTAGTTATGAGGGGATTTTGAGTGTCGAACATCTTTTTCACAAAACTGGGTTTACCCACTGAGGAATTATTTTTATACTGTCATTTAAGCATGGTTGAAGAAAGTCTGGGTATTATCTGCCTTGATGACATTGACCCCTTTCAAGGCGATTTGAATCCTTTGGGGTCTATATAGACGCCTTAGCAAAATTATAGGATAAGTGAACAAAAATACATAGATTCAACATCAGTCAATACTTAGAATAATTAGTCAAAGTTTTTTAAAAATATTTTTCGTATTAAAAATGTATAAGTCGCTTCCAGCGAAAATCTTAAAAATGCTTTTAGTGCTGACGCAATATTTTTTATACTCACAGCTTAAAATGGCTTATAAATAATCTTTCTCTCAACTATAAGAGAAATTTCGTTTTCAAATTTGTATATGTATGAATAATAGAATATATTTCTTGAATGTTTTTCGCAGATACTTTGTGGCACATTTTATAAACTTTATAAAATAGAATAAAAACTTTGTTTCAACCAATTTTTATTGGTACACTTTATCCAAGGAGTTTTGACAAGAACCTTGTCATCATCAGTGTTTATAAATTAAATTCTAAAATTCTTTTGGTAAGGGAAGAGTAGAGTATTTCAATGTCAGCCTCCGTAGTGTAATGGTCAGCACGCTCGGCTACCGTTCTGGAGGTCCCGGGTTCGATTCCCAGGGGGGGGTCAAATAAATATAAGTGTTTTTTTCACTGTAATATTTATTCAATATTACCCTGGACTGGTACCTGAAACGGAGGGCTGATCACCTTTCCTTCGTGTTTAAACGATCGAGATAACACTGCGTTTATATGAAGCAGTGTCCTATGCACCATTGGGGTGCGGATAAGGGTTTTATTATTATTATTATTATTATTTTTATTTCAATGTTTTAGAATTTAGTTCATAAACCCCGATGATGACAAGGTTCTTGTCAAAACCGGTTGGATAAAGTGTACCAATAAAAAGTGTTTAAAACAAAGTTGTTTTATTTCAGAATATAATATTGATATATAACTAAACATGAATTATCTGTGTTGGTATATTTGAAATCACAATATTTATTTACTTGTCGTTTGATTTGTAGAACTCCTTTTTAATTTTTGTTAAATCAAACACAGATATTTTAAGTCTACTAAGTTGTATTTTATAGTATACATGTATAGTATATATATATATTTATATATGTATATAGTATAAATATTTATAGTATATATAAAAAATAAAAAAAAAAACAAAAAAAAAATAAAACCCTTATCCGCATAGGATACTGCATAGGGCACTGCGTCACATAAACGCAGTGTTATATTGATCGTTTACCATGAAGGAAAGGTGATCAGCCCTCCCTTCAGGTACCAGTCCAGGGTAATATTGAATAAATATGACAGTGAAAAAATCACTTATAATTATAGTTAAAAAAAAACATTAAATTCAATATTGTGACAATTGTTTCGCCTAGCTATGGCATTTTCAAAAGAATGTTAAAAAAGTTTGAAATTGCCGTAACAAGGCGAAACAATTGTCACAATATTGATTTTTGTGTGTGTGTTTTTTTTAGCAATAAAATACTACTTAGTAGATTTAAAAAAATTCTGTTTAATATAACATTTCACACAAAAAAAAATCATACTACTTGAATTTTTGAAACTTCAAGATATGTTGATCAAATTCAAAGCACAGTGTGTTTGAGTCACTAGAGACATCTATGGTGAGTTGAGGAAAGCATTTATGAAATAGAAACTCTTTCATTTGTAAAAAAAACTCCTATCTGGTGATAATCCAGATTTATGAACAAGTATTTGGACACAATCAAAATGTTCTAATTAAAACTAAAATAATCCAAAAATGGTATTATTTTCTGAAATAATACAAATTAATTTCAAGCATTTCACTTTTTTTTTATATTACATTGTAAAGTAAACAATTTAATATTAATTCTGTATGAAAAACAAAGCGTTCGCCAGATTTCAATATCATTTTGCTCGATTTACCAATTAAAAATTATTTATTTAGCGGAAAATTCCGAATGGATATTATGAATATACGATACAAATTATGCAAAACAAGAGTATCCATGTAATCACATCACCAGCTTTGCGTTCATTATCCATATTCACGGTTAAACAAAATAATATCGTTAATTTGCAATAATAATTTCGGTTTTCATTTTCCAAGCTATTGTCGGTTAAAAGTTGATCCAGGGGTGTCTAAAATGTACAATATGTATGTCCAGAGAATTGCGAACAATAATACCTCTTATTAATGACCTGTCAGATAAAAATATACAGGTATTACTACGTTTAAAATATGTCTACCTCTGTATTTCGTAAAAATACAACCGATGAATACATTTTTTTACGGAAAATAACTGTCAAAATACTTGTAAACAGTGGAGAGAGTTTCATGTAGGCAGGTATTGAGTGCGTACCTAAAATAATAAAAATAAAAAACACTTATCCGCACCAAATGGTGTATAGGGCACTGCTTCATATAAACGCAGTGTTATCTTGATCGTTTACAAATGAAGGAAAGGTGATCAGCCCTCCGCTTCAGGTACCAGTCCAGGGTAATATTAAATAAATATTACAGTGAAAACATCACTTTTATTTATTTTACCCCCCCTGGGAATCGAACCCAGGACCTCCAGAATGGTAGGCGAGCGTGCTGACCATTACACTACGGAGGCGGAGGCGGAGGCGGAGTACGTACCTTAGGTAATAGAAAAAAATGGAAATCTGTGATATTATACGATAGGTGCATAGTTTTTTTTTTCTAATATAATAATAAACGAGTCAAACTTCACTAGTGATTGGCTTGAAAATTTGAAAATAAAGTTTGCCCGATTATTTTATAGCAACAAAAAACGTGGGTACTATAAGAGTTTTAATATTTGAAGGAAAGTTGTCTTTATTTTTTGGACTGCCTATCCGAATTCAAACTCTGAGAATCCCACTACTTATAACATTGATTAAATTATAAATTATATAACTGTTTGATGATGATGAGTGTCATTTTTTATTGTTTAATTAAGTTGGTCATTAAATCAAATTAATTAATATTAAATTACGTCCTCTTATAAACTACAACAATTAATATTTAGTAACATTCATTTTACACTTTTAAAATACTTACAATGACTTTGTAATATTATCAAACTATTTTAAATTAAAATTTTAATTGATAAATGCTGAATGTATTGAAACACGTGTGTCAGTAGATTTTATAGAAAAGTGATAATACCAAGCAAAAAAAATAAAACCAAATACAATTTAATAAAAAAAAACGAAATAATTCAACACTTATTTTTTCATTCGTTCAAGTATTATGATTCGTACTTTATATTTTTGACTGAACGCAATCATTGGAAGTTTAAAAAAATGTCCTTATAAACTTTATTTGATAAAAATATCAATATTTTTCTAGTAACTTTTTTTTCAATGTTATTTAAAAAGAATCATCCTTACACTAGTATATTAAAAATCTTAAAATTTCAGCCAAATATAGCATTTTTAAGATATCAATTTAATTTCTTTTTCGTCATTATTTACATCGAATTTAATTTTTTAAACAATTTTAAATTTAACTTATCTAATATTCTCGCAAACGGTTTTTTTGGCAGCCCTGCACTTCGTGAATACGACCAGAGAAAATGCAAATGGGTAACAAAGAACAGTGTGGTCCTTTTTGTTCCGGGACATTGGTTTTTAGTGCGGTCATTTTTGTTAGCTGTAAAAGGGTCTGATTTACTCGCCGCAAGTTCAACTTTCGAAAGGAGCGGAGCATTTTACGAGTTTCGGCCCCTCGGTCCCGGTAATGCTGTCATTTAAAATCCCTTTTTTAATTTTCAAAGACCCACATCCTTGTTGCATAATCTCTGCCAGAGATCTTGGTACGTTGAAGTACTTGTTTGCTTGAAACTAAAACTAATTCACTACTACTATCATCACGCCGTTTGCCGGTAGGAAGAGAGGATGTTACGCCACACTCTTCTGTCCTGACATAGTATGTCAGGATGTATTACATCCTTGCTTCCTCTTACATATATCTAGTCAGAGTTTTTTTCTTCATGTTACGCGGTGGAACGGCGTTCTGGCACCTTTTTTCACGGATAATATACTTGTATATTTAAAAAAAAATTAATCAGGTATACAAAACAATGTTTGCGCTTATGTAATTAAAATCCATATTTATATAACTAACTAACTAACCATCACGCCGCTTCCCCGCAGGGGTAGGCAGAGAGAATAGAGCGCCACACCACTCTGTCCTTGCAAACATTCTTCGCTTCTTCCACGTATTTGGCATACCTGATCGTGCCATGTTTTTCTCGGTCTTCCTCTGCTTCTTTTCCCGCTAACATTCGCCTCATAAATTTGTTTTACCGTTCTTTCCTCACTCATTCGTTCTACATGTCCAAACCATCTCAACACACCTTTCTTAATTACATATTTATATTATTCGCCAAAATGATTAAATATGATGATGAATTGGATATCTGTTTGATATTTGAAGATATTTCTTAAGTAGAAAGCTTAACATGATGAGATTTGATGAGATTTCCGGGACCTTTCGTGTTTAAAAAAAAGGCCTGTATCTATGTATGTAGTCATCATGCCCTCCGATTACGCAGACTTTTGATAAAACTGATTTTTGGTTCTGACTGATCTGAACATGCCAAGTCTTTTCTTGTTCTACTATCCCGCTCACATTCGTCACGTATATCATCTAAGTCATTCTCTCGTTTTCCAGTCGCTCCACATATCCATACTACCTTAAATAATATACAATATTTAAAATAATAGTTATTTGTTGCCAAAGTCTGTTTATCAATTATGTACATATAAGGATTTATAGCATATTCAGTTAATATATATTAAAAATTTTAGTTTTGTGCATATTTAATAATATTAAATGAATAAAGTTTATCACTATAAACTAAACCAAACAATATATATATATACACAATGGAATAAATATCTTATATCAAACGAGATATGCAACATACTTCATTTATTTTTTGATTTGGCGTTTTATTTGTAGAACTCCGTTTTCATTTACACATTAAATGTGAAAATCAAACACTGATTTTTAGAGTCTACAATTTTTTTTTAATATTGAAAATCCAAAACGTACAATTAAGTATACCGTGGAACGGGGCTACTTGAACTTTGAAGTGTTACTTGAGCCCAGTACAAAAAAAAGCTGTATTTGGTCTACAATAATGAATGTATTGATATGATTCATTGTTTCCCTGACATGTGACAATTATTGTCACAATACTTCGATCAATACCACTATCTAATTATTTTTTTGTACTGAGCTTAAGTAACACATCAAAGTTCAAGTAGCCCCGTTTTACGATACTCTAAATATCAGTGTTTGATTTTAAAAGGCACCATAAATATGATAGATTTTTATGTCTTATTTTCCAAATTTTTGTCAACTGCATACCTACCTTCTTTCGCATATTCTGTTTTCAATTTATACCTATTTTTATTTTCATAAAATGGACGAATCCACACAAAATGAGGGAGATCTTGTGATTAAATACATTAACAGTCTTTGCTAGGAGTTATGACTGTTTGGCAAGCACTTAAGTTTTAACGAAGGGCACTTATACGTTCGCGAAAGTCGGATTAAATGTAATAAGAACATACTTAATGACAGTAAACATTTTAAAAACGAAAAATAAATATGGAGTGGAAAAAATTATTTTTCTAAGCACCAATTTTTCAGGGAAATAAAACTTTTTTATTACCCACATCATCTCCTTTCTGGCGGAAGCTTTGCCCCTAAATATGGTTTCACTTTGAAAGCACAAAAAATTAGGGATACCTTCATTACAAAACAGGATTTTATTTTATTTATTAAATTAAAATATTTAATGGATAAAAAAAACTCATAAGTCTTAGTCAATTTTTGATACTATGTTTCCATTTTTAATTTAAATATTACTTATTAATTACTCTTCCTACATTTTTGCTGGTATTTTTCAAAGAAGCTTTTATTAAAATTAAAAAAGCGAAATAGTCGAGCAACGTTTTGCAGGAGAAGATTAAAGACGATATTAAGATTCGATTTTATTCGATGTTGAGTAAAAAATATGAATTTTACGATGGAATTTTATGGATTTTCTTAAAAAAATTGTTCAAAATCATTACTTTGTTTTTATTTTATTTATTGTTTCGGCATTTACATTGTTGTAATACATATTTTTTTATTGTTTTGGCATCAACTTTGTGGTAAGACATGTTACAATGATTAAAGAAAACACTTGTTATTATTATACAGATATTACAGTTATTATACAGACCTGAATGATGGAAGTTTAACTTCTGAAACATGTAGTCTATAATAAAACTCAAGTGGTAAAAACAAGTGTTTTCTTTAATCATTGTTGTAATACATGATGAAATTATTTAAAAAACACTTGTTTTTAAACTACTTGAGTTTATTTAAGACAACTAGTTTCGGAAGCTAAGCTTCCATCTTCCGGTCTAAATGTAAACTAAAACAAAATAATTTTTTTTAATTAAATTTAACACTTGAATAATCCACTGAATTGAGTTTTATTTTTATTTACGACTAGTTTCGAAAACGGCAATTATTGTCATCTTCTGGTACAAATTAAAACTTTCAATTTATTCAGTTTTAATTTGTACCAGAAGATGAAAACAATTATCGTTTTCAAAACTAGTCGTAAATAAAAATAAAACTCAATTTAGTGGATTATTCAAGTTTTTAATTAAATTAAAATAATCATGTCATTCCACAAAGTTAATTCCGAATCAATAAATAATATAATAAATAATTGTTTTATAAATAATTCCTTTTTTTTAAATATTTTTCAATGTTCTTATCTTCTTTACTAATAAATTTAATCATTCCTATTTTCCTATTTTCAGTAGTTCATAAATTATTTTAACGCATTAATTTATTTATTACATACATAAAATATGAAATCAACAAAACCACAAGTGCTTTCAGAATTTATACAAAACGTTGCGAAACTGTTTACATGATGAGATTTAAGCTGATTACAGTGAAATAGAGTGATTTATTAATGCAATTCGCAGGGCACATTACCGAATATTGTGCAGTAATATATGAATCTGTGTTTAGAAGGAATGTGTATTTCATTACTTATTTTTATCAATTGTTGGGCGGTATGATCAGTAATCCTGAAATTATGCAGAGCATCGGTCTGTATGTTCCCGATGGTTACCTAAAATAGCGTCGGTATAGATTGTTTCACATTCCTATATACAGGATCAACCTGCCGACGGTAATGCCTGAAGGAAGAGCTACCGCTATCCTGAACAATATCGCGACTGATATTGATCTGCTCCATGTCTCTGAGGGGGTATTCCGAAGCGGGGTTCTTCTACATCTTAAACAAGTCTTTTCACTTACTTTTTAATTTGTGGTATTAATATATACGCCTTAAATAAAAATAAGTCATGGATAAGTTAATTTTGATTAAAAGTAAGATTTGATGAAATTGTGAATCTAAACACTTGTTTTTTTTTTACTAAATTAGTTATATTTCTTTTAACGACTAGTTTCAGAAGCTACATATGCCTCTATCTTCGTATCTGACTATTAAATAAAGAATAAATAATTAGTTGTACTGTAAGTGAGGTCCGCCTCCACAGTGTAATGGTCAGCACTCTCGGCTACCGTTCTGGAGGTCCGGGTTCGACCATAGGGTGTCAAATGAATATAAGTGATTTTTTCACTCTAATATTTATTCAATATATTACCTTGGACTGGAACCTGAAGCGGAGGGCTTATCACCTTTTTTCGTGTGTCAATGATCAAGATAACACTGCGTTTGTATGATGCAGTGCCCTATGCACCATTGGGTGCGAATGAGGGTTGGAAGAAGAAAAAGAAGTTAGCGATGAGGGAGGGGGTAAGTAAAGGAGAGTGGGGGTGAGGTAGTTGGTTGAGTTTGAGACAATGCGGAATATGGAGAACAAAAGGCGAGAAATATAGAAAAAAAAATCATTAATTTTTTTATTATTTTTTAATTTTTATTTTATTACTTATTTTCAAAGTAATTCATTATTTATCCTTTGTGTGGTACTAGGTGTAATAACTTGAGCTTATGTGAGTTGAATGAGTGATTTGTATCCATTATGTGATTTGCCAATTCAGAAAAACAGTTATTAACAAAAAGTTACTAATTAGTTACAAAAAACTAGACGTTAAAATAAATAAAACCTAAATTTTATTTATTGTTTCAGCATTAACTTTGTGGTAAGACATGTTACAATGATTAAAGAAAATACTCATTTTTATACCACTTGAGTTTTATTAAAGACTACTAGTTTTGGAAGCTAAACTTCCATCGTCAGGTCTGAATAATAACTGATGTTAATGTTATTATTCAGACCTGACGATGGATGGAGCTTCCGAAACTCGTAGTCTTTAATAAAACTCAAGTGATATAAAACAAGTGTTTTCTTTAATAATTAAAATATAACCTAAATGGTAAAAAACAAGTGTATTCATTAAGAATTTCAATTTGTTCATTATTGTATAAATTGTATAAAAACTCCGGAAAAATACGAAACAGTTTTATTCTGATCCAGTGTTATATGCACCATTGAGAGGATTGGGCAAAAAAGAGTAGATTTTAGTGTGGAACGTTTGGGAGGGTAGCTCAAGTTTAAAAGGAAATCCTGAAGGAAGGACGAAAGGATGTTAAGTTCCATTGAAACGTGGTATTAAGGAGATTGCGTGGAAGTCGTTATTTGATTGTGAGAGAAATGAGGTTATTAGAAGGGAGGAGAGCCGAGAAAATCTAGTGGGAAGTTCAAATGAAGTAATATGTGAGATACTCGTAATTCTAAGTAAATATCGTACTTTATCCTCTAACGAATATTGTTGTGTTTCTTATTTCATCAGGGATTTTAATGGTCAACCCTTATTTTCATAGGAACATTAATTATTTTATAACAAATTGTATTTGGAAATGAAAAAAACACTGGTTTAAAACAACAATTGCATTCAACAAATTCATAACTACAGTTTTGAAAATGTGTTTTAAAGTGGTTTTATACAAAATAAATAAAGAATGATAAAGAGAGTGTCGGGTGAACAAAAGTAACTAACTAAAATTCTCCGAAGGAGTAGGCTTGGAGAGTAGAGCGCCACACCAATCTGTATTTTCTAATACATACCTTCCTCATAATTTCCTCATTCATACCCGCCGATTACTTCGACTCTTGACCTGACTACTTTTAAGTATTTGAATAACTCGAGATCATGCCAAGTTTTATTTTCTTAGAGTAAGTTATTAAGTGTAAGTTATTGTACACTTTAATAATTCGCTCAATCCTTTCAACAACGTCATATTTCAAAAACCTGATTTTTCAGGAGATCGTATTAAAATTTTAAGAATATATTAAGATGTATTAAAAATAAATTTCAAGCCACTAATTGAACTTTTTACCGTGCAACAAATCTTTTTAGGTAAAACCTGAATGTTTTTTCTCCATTTGAAAAATATTTAAGATATTTAAAAAAATAATTAAGCAATACCTTTTCTTCAATATGCAAAAACAACACTTTCTGCCCTGTAGCGGGTAAATATGTAGTTAAAAATATGCCACCTTTGCTGGGATATAGTACATTTTCTGGACATTCTGAAAACATGCACAACTAAAAATTGACGATTTTTGACAAATGACGTTGTTGAAAGGAGTGAGCGAATTGTTTTACTAAATATTACTCTGGACTGGTAGAATTACTTGAAGTCTAGATTTTTTTTAAATATAAAAATCGGATTTATTTTTTACCTTGCTTAAAATGTACAAGGTTTATAGATCTTTAAATGGGTTTTTGTTTTGTCTAACATAAAAAAATGTTTTATTTAAATCTGCGTTGGGTACAGGAAGGATAATTTAGTGTGGGCCAATCACGAGCTTATCAGCATTTGCTCATTGCTGAAGAGTAGGACTGATCACGTTTACTCCATGTATGTAATCATTAACATTACCCTAAATCTCAAAAATTGAGTGACCTATGCACCATTGGGTGGAGATAAAGACAATAATAATAATACGTATACTACAAAACGGTGTATTTATTTTTTCAAAATAAATTTTTTAAAAAATTTAAAAATATTTGTGTTTTTATTATTCACACAAATATTTCAATTTCATACTATGTATGAGCCCTAGCAGCTCATTATTAGAAATAGGTATCAAAATGTGATAGAGTGGGTTCGAACCGAAAAACTCTGACTTAAGAGTCCGCGACACTAACCACGGGACCAGAACCCGACTTTCTGCCAAAATTATATTTTAGGGCGAAATAAAATCCATGACAGAATAGTTTTTACGTTTTATTTGCATAAAACGTTTGTAAACAATTAATTGTACATTTCAAAAACCAAAGTGAAATATTGTTTATATTTGAAGCACTAACTTTATGATTTTACATTTTATAATTAAAATGTAAATTCGTTTTAAAATCACTATAAATTTATAGTGATTTTAAAAACTATATTTTAATTACCAAAGTAAAAGCTTTTGTGGGTAGGGCAAGCCATGTTATTCGGTCAGTTGTCTCGTATTACAAAAATAGTTTCACCACTTTTTTTCTCACTGTATTTAATATAATTTTTCTTTTTTTCCCTAAACGAAAAGCTATTGGCGGTCTCGTATTAATATCTCGTTTTGATTTATGTGTTTCGCTTAGTTATAAATGACTTTCCTTCCGCTTTTTTGCAGACTGTACTAGTGACGCGAATAAACGACTATGATAAAACTAAAATGTTTCTTGACATCTCTACATAGTTGAACAAGAATATTGAAGTCTGAGCATGTGATAATAATCCAGGATTCGGACCTCACGTACAAATAAAAGAGTTTCTGCTTTATAAAAGCTTCTTTATCTTACCATAGATGTTTCTAGTGAAGTTCTTGTGATTCAAGCACTTTGTTTCGAGTTCTAAGAATTTGAGTAGCGTGGTTGTAAATCATGAGTAGATTTGGTGAATGTCATCCGTGTGTAGAGTAATCACTTAAACTAGCCTATGACGGTTGCAAGCCCCGTAAATACCCAGACTTCCATATTATTCTTCATCTTTTTTGAGATGTCAAAAAATGATAAAAATAACTCTTTTAATTGGAGGTAATCCAGATTTGTGAACAAGTATTTGGACACACTCAAAATCTTGTAAATAATCTTACAAAATTTTGAGTGTGTCAAAATACTACTAAAATCTGAAATTTCTCCGGTTACAGGAGTTATATTCATATAATTTTTTGACATTTCATCAAAGATGAAGAAGAAATATGGAAGACTTCTATTATCCTTCCTTTGAATTTCATGCTTTACGTTCAAATGTAAATGTATATTTTCTGATATAAAAAAATAACCACCCTGGAATTCAAACACTTTTTTTAGATCGATACCCAAGAATGCTAATCACGACACTACTAAAACTGGAAAAATTCATCAAACAGTTATAAAATTTCGAAAGGAAAGAAAATACTTTTTTATCATTTTGATTTAGGTAAATCAAAAAAAAAATACATAATAACAGTTTTTAAATACAAGGGAATGAATCGTTAAAAAAACAGAATATGAAAATATTAAATTCATTCGTTTTTCAATCGTTTTTATTAATAATCGAGATAAACCGAATTGGTTAGTTGGTTCGCTAGTATGGTCAGGCAGTCACATCACTAGAATTTATCCTTTACATGTTTCCCTTGTCATAACAAAATAAAACATTATTAAGAAAACCCAAGAATTATATTCTTCCTTTCCAGTGAAAACCGTTTTATTACATACTAATATTAATTACGCCAATTATTAAAACATAAGCGTAAATTCATAATAATAATAATTATAATATTTATTCCAGCTTGACTAAGTAGTGGGCGAAATACTTTATCCTCCATGTTTTGTTTACAATTACAGTTTTATATATATAATCAAATTAAATTAACAATAAAAAAGTGATTAAATAACAAGGACAATTTGTGGAGAGATGATGTTATATTTATTTGGTACATTTCCTAAAGTATACATGTAAACTAATTCGGAATGAATTTCACCTTTACAACATTTTTAGTGTGTCCGAATACTTCACAAATCTGCATTATCTCCAATTATAGGAGTTATTTTTCATTTTATTTTTTGACAACTCATCATGGATTAAGAAGAATATGGAAGTCTGGGCATTTACGGGGCTGACGACCGTAATAGGCTGGTTTAAGTGATCACTAATAAAAGAGTTTCTGCTCAATAAAAAGCTTATTTTGATCTCACCAATAGATCGGCTGTCCAAACTCAAAACAGAGTAAGGGACATTTTTTTGTAGTACGGTTTTTGCATTTTTGGACTAAGTAGATGCTACTCAGTCCAAAAATGCAAAAAAACATACCACAAAAAAATGTCCCGTACTATGTATTAAGTTTGGACAGCCGAGATGTATCTAGTGAAGTTCTAGTGATTCAAGAACAATGTTTCAAAATTGGTTCATATATATAGAGCTTCCAAGAATTTTAGTAGTGTGGTTGTCAATAATGGGTAAAATTGGTGAATGTTACACGTGTGTAAAGTGATCACTAAAACCAGCCTACGACGGTCGTCAGCCCCTTAAATGCCCAGACTTTCATATTCTTCTTCATCTTTGATAAGATGTCAAAAAATTATAATTTGTCCTTTGCTTAAATTGTACTGTAAAAAAATCACAGCTGATAGCGCCTCAATCAGTTATACTTTCAAATCTATTAAATAACTACACTCATGTGAAATGGATGTTAGACGATAACATATATACAAGTTTGAAAATTAATGCAATAATGGACAGAATAGAGAACGTTACACAATTGTATAAAGTGATCACCTAAGCCAGCCAAATGAGAGGACGCTCAGATATTTTTTTGTACAAAAAATAAAGGAATTTTCATCTAAAATTGAGACACCGCAAAAAATATTCTAATTAATTTCAACACGAACAATCAAATGTATTTATTTACAACATTCTACTTATCATTCATATTTACAACACTCTTATTATCATTCACAACACTCTACTACTTATATATTTACACTTATATACTCTACTACTTATATATTTACTCTATAATATATTTACAACACTCTACTTATCATTCATTGACTTTGTATAATACCACTTAAAAAACAGTACTTCATGACTACCGCTTTCGAAATAATCATTCCATCATCAGGGTTAATTCAGACTAAAGTGAAATTGTTATTGTCTGACATTTATACAAAGTTAACAATGCTTTTAATGTACAAAATATTCACAAAGTTATGTGTTGTATGAACTGTTATATATGAATAAAAGACAGTCAAAGGTCGAAGGATCAGGTAAGGAGTTGAGAAGGGGATGTAGAAGAAACCAAAGAAAAATGAAATGATGGTTATATAGGTAAACAGAAAGATTTTAATGATAAATTGTCATATTTAAGGCATATCTTCAAAGTTCTTGAAATTTGCTTTTTAATTTAAAAAAATCACTATCCTCAAAAGCTTTCGAATAAAACGGGCAAATTTATTTTAAAACAACAAAAAAAACATCTGTTTAAATAAAAATATAATGAAATGGTAGACTAGAGAATCCCGTTCTTACCGGAATATTTTTAAAAGGATATATGATTAAGTACATTTTATATGCCCAGGTTCCCGAAAAAAAGCTTTTAAGGCTCCTACATACGTAATGTGCTTTTGCTAGAATGAGTAAGTGTGTGTTTTCTCTGGGGAATAATTTTAATTAAATTATAAATGCAGCATTCTCCGTTTTAAGAGCTGAATCGTGTTTACATTTTGCAAAAAAAACATCAAAACGTGTTTTAATGCCAAAACCGAGAACGCCGAAACGTAAAACTACAAAAACTTGTTTTTTTTTACTAGTTCAATGCAAATTTAATCTTTCCTGGGTGCGTGACATAAAAAAAATCGTTTTCATTTGTCTTTAAATCTAAGATAAAACTTGTGGATTGTTCAATGTTGTAAGAGAATCTCTACATATATATATATATATATATATATATATATATATATATATATATATATATATATATATATATATATATATATATATATATATATATATATATATATATATATACATGTATAACTTCAGCATGTTCACGTTTCACAAATTATGAGTTTTTTTTTCAAGGATTAAACTATATATCTTTAAAAACTTGTCTGCAGGAAGGATCGTAAGGATAGGGAATGTAAATATGAAAAAATACATCACAAACACCCAGACCAATTGAAAATAAATCTCGACCAGAGATTCGATCACTCTTCTTCCTCACCCACCCTAATCACCTGATCTTGCTTCTCCTGACTTCTTCTTATTCCGTAAACTCAAAAGACCTTTACAATAAAGAAGATTTGAGACAGTTGACGAGATTGAGGCAAATGCGATGAAGGAGCTGAAGGAAATCACGAATATAGGGTTCCAGGATTGTTTCCAAAAGTGGAAACATTCTTGGGATAAGTGTGTGCGTTGGGGAGGTGAATACTATGAAGAGGACCCAGACATATACATAAATGCCACATAAAGAACATTTTGTTTTATGACATAAGTCTACGCGTTAATTGAACAGGCCAAATAGTTTTTCAGTTACCCCTTTGAGAGGGCAATCATTTTTATAAAAAATTGGTTTATATTTACAAAATTTGTCCAAATACTTGTTCACAAAATGTTGTAAATAAATTATCTGGTCAAATTATAAGCTAAAATAATAAAAATGAAAATGGTATTTTCTGGCGTTTCTCATGTGTGTGATTGTAATCCAGGATTCGGATCTCACATACTTATAAAAGAGTTTCTGCTTAGTTAAATGCTTCTTTACATCTCACCAATAGATGTCTCTAAGGTTTCTAAATTGGTTCATATTCATATATAGAACTTCCAAGAATTTGAGTAGAGTGGTTATCAATAATGGGTAGAATTGGTGAATGTTACACTCATGTAAAGTGATCACTTAAACCAGCCTATGACAGTCGTCAGCCTTGTAAATGCCCAGACTTCCATATTCTTCTTCATCTTTGATGAGATGTCAAAAAATAATATGAGATTTACAATTATTTCTAGCTCAAGTGATCACTATATACACGTGTAATATTCACCATTCCACCTTTGATTGACAACCACAATAATTATTTTTTTAAGTTTTATTAATATTTTGATCAACAACTTTTTACACATGCCAGATATCTCGTTGTTGGCAGCCAACTTGTTAAACTTTTATGTGGCCGGTTATTTTATTCACAACATTTTCATTTTTCAAATCTCTTATCAAATCAAGTTTTAAATGAGTTTTTGATGTCAATTTGTCAAACATATTATATAGGAGCTAAAAATACGCAATATGCTCTAAAATGTGTAGTGATTGAAGTCCAATTATTACTGAATTTGATTGTCCATACATATTTGTTAAATTGTAAACCATACCCACAAAATAAACGCAAATATTTTTTTACCTTTATTATTTTATTTCATAGTCTTTTTCTTCTAAAAATAAAGGTGAAAAATGTTTTTTTACATTTTTTCGATAAAAAGTAGACCGCTTATATTCGTCTCGAGTAATATTTTCAAGGAGTAAGAATTAAGGTCGGGTAATTGAGATATGCAATAAAAGTTATAACGAAGTCCTACTTGAGAAATTATTTTAATGAAAAAAGCTCAATAAACGATTCACATGGAACAGAAAGTCTTACAATAAGTAGAAACCTAGTAAAATATAAACTTATTGCAGAAAACTAAATAATTAATTATTTATTTATTTATTTAATATTGCACTGATGTAGAACAACAGCGGCGTTAAACCATCGTACGTACTTAAAATCTTTAAAAAAAATATGAAATCTTTAAAACTAAAATTTAAAAAAAAACATACAAGACTCACCCCTACCTAGACTCCATATCAAAGAATATATATATTTTTTTTAATTTAGTTCGTTTATTTTTAATTTACTTTGTTTATAAAAAAATGGAAAACGAACTCCCTCTCTAAACACAAATATCTACTTTATTAGAGAGGTAGAAACATTATATTTGAAATGTGTTGTATATTTAATAATAAATCCCTTACCGCACCCCAATGGTATATCTTCATATAAACGCAGTGTTATCTCGATCGATTACACATGAAGGAAAGGTGATCAGCCCTCCACTTCAGGTACCAGTCCAGTGTAATATTGAATAAATATTAGTGTGAAAAAATCACTTACATTTATTAAACCCCCCTGGGAATCGAACCCGGGACCTCCAGAACGGTAGCCGAGCATGCTGACCATAACACTACGGAGGCGGATATATTTTGTATATACAATATATTTATATTTTTCAACTATTTTATATTATTTAAATTTAAAAAAAAAATAGCAGGTTATGCACTGTTCAAGTATCTGGGAGTTGACATCAGTAGCACTATAAACCTCTATGATGAGACTCTAAGACAGGTTAATAAGGTGGCTGCAATATTGGGGTGTCTTATATGAAAAAAAATTGAAAGAATAAGCACATGAATATTGGGAGAAAAGTAAAAACATACAAGACGTGTGTTAGACCGATTTCCACATATCGCTCACTCCTTTCAAGAAAGTCAAAAAACAAAAAACTTGATTTATCAGGAGAACGTTTCTAAAGTTTAAAATATAACACAATGTATTACAAATAAATATCAAGCCACTTATTGAAATTTTTACTGTGCAACAGATCTTTTAACTTTACCACGAAGTGACTGCCGAATAAATTAATGAAATTTAATTATCCATTTCTTGATTGTTTTTTGGTAAGAGAATGTAATTAACTATGCGTTTTTTAATGTTTTAATGTTTAAGAATATAATAAACCCTGATGATGACAAGTTTCATGTCGAAACCATTCGGTCAAAGTGGACTAATAATAAAAAAGTGGTTAAAAAAAATGTTGTTTAAATTTATAAAGTTTCATTTATCCAGATCAGACAAAATTAATCAAAGTAGTCAATTGTTAATACCTTATTTCACAATATTTAAAAAAATATATTATCAAGCTTAAGTTAGATGTAACATCAAAAACTATCGTATGACCTATTAACTGAAAATGAACCCTTTTGCGAAATCAATCAAATGGATTTAATTTGATCAAAAGCCTGTACAAATATTTAAGCACGAATTTACACAAATAACGTATTAATCTGGAATGATTCAACATCCTTCAAACCATTTAATTTTAATTAATTAATACTTGGATTGAAAGCCTTCATATAGTAGAATAAAGCCTTAAATAATTACACATTATCGTGTAAAGAAACCGCTTTTCACTTTGACTTAATTGAGCGGCTTTTCTCAAAATCACGCAATCGTTTGGCATGTAAAATATGTGAAACACAGTTCACTAAATAAACTGAATAAACTGAGACATGTGGAGATTGATAAATTCTCACTCAAGTATTTGAATAGGAAATCCGTCAAAGAGGAGCGACCGAAAAGACTCCTTGCAAAACATTGATCAGAAGCCAAAATGCACGGTAATAAGCCGATTATACAGGGTAATAATTGTGGAGGTTGTCACCAAAACGTTTCATTTCGATATTAAATGATTTTAAGTAATCAGGAAATCTAGCTTGCATAGTTGTTAGTGTTTGGTGCGATTTAATGATTTCATACTGGTTTAACACAGAGTTGGTCACGTTTTGTCGCAACTTTAATTAAGATTTCGATAAAATATAGTAAACAGATTTGCAACCAGAAGAATTTTTGTGCAATATTGAAAATGTTACATTTTGGTGAGCACCTCCACAGTTAGTATAATTTTGTTATTTGTTATTGTTGCATTCAAGATACTTAAAATTCTATTTTTTTTTTTAAAACACAAGTTTTTATAATAAACATTAAAAATACACGGAATTAATAACTATTGTATTAAATTAAATATTGGAACAAAGTTGATTTTCAGTTCCTATCTGAGCGATATTGAATGAATTACAAAAAATATATTATTTTGTCTTTTTTATTCAAAGAATAACCCGCGAAGCCTTTACTTTAAGAAGCTTTACTGCAGGTAGGATTGTAAGAATAGGGATGGTTAGACAATTTTAATTTAAAATGTAAGATGTAAGAAAATACGATATCGTCGATAATAATTACATTATTATCAGATATTGAAGGCAATAAAGGACGAATGGGGTGGAAAAGGAAAATGACATAAAGGGAATCCATGGAAATCCATTTTAGATGTAATAAGAAAAAATATGGATTTTCATGCCGTTAACTTTGATTTCAAAGTTGTAATTTTACATCGTTAAACGTAGGTAGTGCAATTTTAAAGGGGTAAAGAAAAAAGACGAAAAAATGAGTATGTAAAAAAATACAACGATTTGATATGGAATCTTATTCCTCAAAACTCTTTCAAACAAGTAACCCTCACTTGGGGTTTTGAATTACTTACTAATTAACTATCACCCCGCTTCTCCGCAGGGTTAGGCAGAGAAAAAAGATCCAGACGTTACACCAACTGTTTTTGCACACAATCTTCACCTCTTCCACATGCATACATCTTCCCATACATACATGCACCCCAATTATCTCTGATAATCGGTGTGTATGAGTGTATAACTCCAGACGTGATCACTTCAAGCATTTGAAATTCTTGATCATGGCATGCATCTTTTTCAGTGGTCAGGACAGGAGTCGTAATAATCCCCGGGTATGTATGAGGAAATGTTTGTTTGTGGAAGAGGTCAAGATTGTTTGCAGTGACGGATAGTGGGATATTTTTATATTATTTATTGATTCGGCATTAACTTTGTGGAATGACATGTTGATAATTTGAAAAAAAAATGTTTCGCCTAGTTATGGCATTTTCAAACAAATGTCACAATATTATTTTTTGTGTTTTTTTATAAAATACAACTTAAAAGACTTAAAAAAATAAACATGTGAAATACAAAAAGTCCCATTCTTAAATAAAAACAAAGATAAAAAAGGTGAAACATTTTAAAAAGGATTTTATTAAGTAACGTTTTATCAGAAAATAATTCAATATATTTTATTAAATTACCTCTGCTGGAAGAGGCGTTCTGTTTTTTTTAATGATTGTTTTAATAAAGGTAAAATTATTAATTACGTAATTAAATTTACTTTGATGTCATACTATTTTTAGTTGAATCATCAAATGTTTCAATATTAATCACAGACAATTTGACAAACTAACAGCTTAAATCACGAGCATCACATATGATATAAACATACAATACTGGATTATGCAAAACTCATGTCATTACGCCTTTTAAAATACAGTATCAAATTATTTATTCATTTGCCATTGCACTCAACGCATTAAATATTAATGTTAAATAGGTTTTCCATTCATTCCAATACGCTAGGAAATTTATTTATTTTACACTCACCTTATCATTCGTCGTTCACTTTGTGTAATACCTCTTTAAAAACATAAAGGGAACGATGAATTACAAGGAGTGTTTTATCGCTATGGTTATTTAACACTCTTCTTATCATTCATCGTTTACGTGGTATACCACAATGTTAACAATGTTTTTAATTATACAAAATAGTTTTTTTTTATTTATTTTAATTTCACGTACAGAAAAGGAATAAGTACGTTGGCAGGATTATTTAAAAAAAGTAATATTTTCTAACCAATAAAAAACAGACTAGTGATATTGGTCAAAACGTTTGATACCTTAGACAAAGGATTTTTTATGAAGATTTAAGTAGGAAAATATCATCTTTGTAAAAAAACAGAAGACTGAAGAGGGTGGATGATCGCATTTGATGGTAAATGATGGCGTTAGCATTCCTTAACAGAAGTAAAAGAGGAATATGAAAAGCAAAGAGGCCATGCGGAGAAGTTAAAAGGAAAAACCGGATGAATGAAGACGTAGAATAAAAAAATTAATAAAAAAGAAGAGTGTTTTTAAGAATGAAAGATAAATTAACCATTTTAGAAACAATAGAAAACAGAAAAAAGATGATCACATATTTGCGGGAATGATGAAGTAACCACTAACAATACCAAACGGAATGTTAAAGAGGAAAAGTAAATCCAAGGAAATAATGTGGAGAAGTTAAAAAAGAAAACAGAATGGGTAGTGAAGAAGAATGACAAACGAAGAGTTTTTATGAAGATTAAAAGAAGAAAAAACCTTATTTGCAATAGTATAAAAGAGAAAAAGGAAGATGATAAAAAAGAAGCACAATGGCGTTATTACTGTGTAAAAGAAAAAAAGGAATACTATGGGGGTATAGCTATAAGGAAAAACAGGCGTCGTAGGTTTTTTTCAAACCTGACTTTATACAGTGAGTCATATAAATTGCTGTTTTGACGTATAAATTTGCCATATAAATCTAGCTCGTAAATTAAGTAAATAAAAATCCCGAAAACCTATAATATATGAAAAAGTTTTTCAAAAAAGTGGTGATTTTTCGTTTAATGTGAAAATGTCAGGATTTCGTGAAATTATGGCAACCCTTACTAAAAGCACAACAATGTTTGGGAAGCGTTATGGCATTTCAGGAGTCTATTGTGTTATTTTGTTTCAGAATTTAATTTCAGCAAACCAATTCAAACAGATTAGTTACTTGTGTGCGGTGAATCTATGGTCGCGCACTATCGAACTAATGCATTCCCATCAACGATATTAAGATCATAATTAGCGAGGATAACCATTCTATCGGAAAAATATTATGTAAATGTTTCAACATTGATCAATGCATAAAAAAGGTTATATGTTATTACTAAAATATTATGCATCTCAACAAAGATGAAGAAAAATAAAGAAATCTGGGTATTTACGGGGCTACCTATCATAGGCTAGTTAAAGTGATCACGTGAAAGACGTGAAACATATGATAAACATTCACCAATTCTACCCATGATTACAACCACACTACTCTAACTCTTGAAACTTCTAGATATATAGATCAAACTAAAAAACACTATGCGAGAGTTTACTGCGAGAGTGGGATGAGGAAAGTTTTTATTAAGCAGAGAGTTGTTAATTTGTATTTGAGGTTCAAAATGATGTAAAAAATAACCCACATAATAAAAAATATAAAAAAATAAATTAGAGACACTCCAGATTTGTCAACAAGTATTTGGACAAACTCAAAATGTTGTAAGTACCGTTCCTATTTTTCTCATGTCGTTTTCTATTTTGTATATGTCGTTCTTTTTAACCTTGCCCGTGCTGATTCCAAAAATACCAAAAAACCCCAATGCATATTTGTATAGAAATCGTAGTACGCCGCTCGTAACTCGAGTTATACATTCCACGTCCTTTCTAGCGCACCGCCATGCGTCGACTGACGGCGGCCATTTGGTAAACGAGAGGCCGGAAATCGAATCAAAAGAAAGTTGAATTGCTCTCTTCTTGCGGCAATACTACATTTATTAGAGTGAAAGAAATAACATGTTGCTAGCCAACAAAAAATTAACGTCCTGATATGTAAGAACGTAGATATCTCGGTATTGAATGATTGTGATATTTAACAAAAACAATGTTTTGAAAATTTTGCTTTATGTCATTTTTTTATTGCAAAAAAATGGAGCAAGTAGCTTTTTTAATACTTAAGTTGAATTAAAATTCATGTAAAGGGGATTTCAATCCCTCTATTCGAGCCACTAGGTAAATAATCTTTGTGTGATAATGACTCGCCATACGCAAAGTATGGACAGAGCTTTTCGAACGAACCTCTCATTCGTTCCCTTGCCTGCAGAAAACACTAAACTAAGCTCCGTTTTAATATTCCTAAGTCTTGTGCCAATTTATTATTCCATACACTCCGGAGCGTCGAAATTGCGATACGTTGTTGGGAAATTTTCTCAACTAAATTGAATGTTGATATAAATTCAATTTGTGCTCAGTAATTTCCCTATGCCCGTATATTACGCGAACGGCTACAACGCGGGGCATTAATAATTCGTTATCTAGTAACACATGACTTCAATATATCTCTCCTCTGTATCTGACGCTTCATTTTATATTCAGCTAGCTACCGAAAACATGATTTTCAGTTCGGCTTGGGAAATGTTGTCACACTTAAAATATAAATCCAACTTAAAATAATACAACAAAATCTTTGTTTTCACTATTTAACTTTTAATACGAGTACTGTTTTTCTACCGGTTTCAACAAATACCTTATCTTTTTCAGGGATGGGTATATTTATATATATATATATATATATATATATATATATATATATATATATATATATATATATATATATATATATATATATATATATATATATATTTATATATATATATATAAATATATATCGGTCCATTTGTTTGCTTGATTAGCATTTTACCCTCTCCGACAGGTTTCCTACACACCAATGTTATCAACATAATACCTTCCATACGAGCCATACATGATATGTAATTGAACTACATTCGTGTCATTAAGTTGTCGGTGTTTCCTGTTTGAGTTTCAGCTGTCATCCCTTGAATGAAGGCTTGATCATTTCACCCTTTGATGATTCCAGCTATCTATCATCGCTGTAATTGAAATTGCTCACATATGTCTCGCGCGTCAATTCACCACACAAATAATATCAAAGCTGTGAATCACTAATTCAACTGACGACTAACGTATTTGAAATCTTAGCTTATGTCAAGCATATTATACAGAAACCTCTCAATCTACAAATTCAAATATCAAACATATTCTTGTTAAAATTATTAAATAAAACAATTGTTTCTTTGCCACTTGGGGTTATTTCGCTCACTCCTTTCAAGAACGTCATAAATCGAAAATCGTCAATTGTCGATTATGCATGTTTTCGGAATGCTTAGAAAATGTACTATATCCCAGCAAGAGGTATATTTTTAACTCAATATCTACCCGCTACAGGGCAGAAAATGTTGCTTTCGCATTTTGAAGAAAATGTATTGTTTAATATTTTTTAAAATATATTAAATATTTTTCAAATGGAGAAAAAACCTTCAGATTTTACCTAAAAAGATATGTTGCACAGTGAAATGTTCAATAAGAGGCTTGATATTTATTTTTAATGCATTGTGTTATATTTTAAAACATTAAAAACGATCTCCTGAAAAATCAAGTTTTTTGATTTATGACGTTCTTGAAAGGAGTGAGCGATTTATGACTACTAGTTTCCGGAGCTAAGCTCTCATCTTCAGATCTAAATAATAACTAAAACATAAAAACAGTGTAAGTAACTATTTTTCGGAAACCGTTATCCGCACCCAATGGTGCATAGGGCACTGCATCATATAAACGCGGTGTTATCTTGATCGTTAACACATTAAGGAATTGTGATCAGCCCTCCACTTCAAGTACTAACTAGTCTAGAGTAATATTGAATAAATATTAGAGCAAAAAATCACTTATATTTATTAAACAACCCTGGGATTCGAATCCGGGACCTCCAGAACGGTAGCCGAGTGTGCTGACCATTACACTTTATGTGTATATATAGTACTTGAATCTATGGTCATATGAAGGAAGTTTTTTAATGAGCAGAAACTCTTTCTTCTGTTTGTGAGGTCCAAATCCTGGATTACAATCACATATCGCTCACTCCTTTCAAGAACGTCATAAATCAAAAAACTAGATTTTTCAGGAAAACGTTTTTAATGTTTAAAAATATAACACAATGTATTAAAAATAAATATCAAGCCACTAATTGAACTTTTTACTGTGCAACAGATCTTTTTAGGTAAAACCTGAAGGTTTTTTCTCCATTAGAAAAATTTTAAGTTTATTTAAAAAAATTATTAAACAACACCTTTTCTTCAAAATGCAAAAACAACATTTTCTGCCCTGTAGCGGGTAAATATTAAGCTAAAAATATGCCGCTTTTGTTGGGATATAGTACGTTTTCTAGGCATTCCGAAAATATGCACATCTGAAAATTGTCGATTTTTGATTTATGACGTTCTTGAAAGGAGTGAGCGATATGTTACATAAGAAACGCTAGAAAATTTAGATTCAACAACCCTGGGAATCGAATCCGGGACCTCCAGAACGGTAGCCGAGCGTTCTGACTATTACACGGAGGCGTTATCCGTTATAGTCGCAAATTATTATCTGTAGTAACTTTTCGTTATTTACTTGATATGTTTGATCTCTCGGGGAAGGAATTTCATACATTACAATATTAATTTAATTATTAGTTTTACCGTAACCCAACTAGAACAAGCGCGATAAATTGAACACCTCCAATAGTTGGGGAAAAGTTTTCTGCCTAACACTCGCGTACCTTTGGGAATACATGCTAATATACAAGATAAAATCATGTAGGAATTTAAGATAACATTTTATAACTATAGATTTATATTATCCACTGACACTTCGTGATGGAATTGCATTTTAATATATTTTTAGATTAAAACCAATATTATTAGCTATTCCACGTTATTTTTATTTGACCAGCCACCGGGTTTCGTCTTTCATAAGTCTGATGATGTCCGGTCGCTGGTCAAATAAAAATAAAGTGGAAAAGCTAAAAATATTGGTTTTAATCTAATAATATATTTTTTAACTATGTTTGCTTTACATCATTTCGTGGGTATCCAAATACTTGTTATTTTTAATATTATTTTTTGGGGGAGTAAAACTTGAAAACTTGGCACAATCAGGTATGTCAAATATTTGAAAGCGGCCGGGTCAGGAGTCGTAATAATCGTCGGGTATGTATGAGGAGATGCATGAACGTAGAAGAAGCAAAGAATGTTTGCAAAGACAGAGTGGTGTGGCGTTCGATTCTCTCTGCCTACCCCTGCGGGGAAGCGGCGTGATGGTTAGTTAGTTAGTTAGTTAGTTATTTTTTGGCATCAACATAGGGGATGTAAGCCCTGTAAATTCCCAGATTTCCATATTCTTCATCTATGTTGAGATGTCGAAAAATAAAATAAAAAATAACTTCTAATTGGAGATAATCCAGATTTATAAACAAGTATTTGGACACATTCAAAATGTTGCAAATAAATTAACTGGTCGAATTATAGGATATTTTCAAGCGTTTCATGTATGTGATTATAATTCAAGATTTGGACCTCACATACAAATGAATATGTGTCTGCTCAATGCTTCATGGTATAATGGTTGGCGTGTTTAGCTACCGTGCTGGACGTCTCAGGTTCGATTCCCAGAGGGGGGAGTAAAAATAAATATAAGTGATTTTAAATATATTTATTTCATATTACCCTGGACTGGTCCCTGAAGAGCAGGAGTGATCACCTTGCCTTCATGTAAGTAACGATCATGATAACACTGTGTCAATATTATGCAGTACCCTATGCACCATTGGGTGCGCATAAGGGTTAGAAGAAAAATTGAATTGTTTAGACAATGACCCTGGACTGGTCCCTGAAGCGCAGGAGTGATCACCTTGCCCTTAAGTAAGTAACAATCAAAATAACATTGCGTCAATATGATGTAACGTTCTATGCACCGTTGGGTGTGACAAGGGTAAGAAAAAAAGTTGAAAAATTTAGATAATGAATTGAAATGACAAAAAAAAAAATTTAACCATATTTTGTAGTAAAAGATTATTTAAAAAAAAATATATGTATATAAAATTGAATGGTAAGGTAATTTGGCATGTGAGTGTACCTCATTACGAGTATAATCCCATGACCCACAAGTGTCTTGTAATTTAGGTGTGTTTAGCCACAAGTCGGAGGAATTAATTTCTGCTTAACATGCTAAGGAAGCAGAACACGATCTCACTGAGATTGTGAGCGTTTATGGTTATTAGCGGATGAACTGATATTACAAGGTATTATCGTAAATCATTGTTAATTAAGGTTTAAATGGAAAATTAATGATTTTAAAAAAAAAACTTATTTTATTAGATACTGGATTATTTGAGATATTTTAATTTAAGCTTTATTAAATCTTTCGAATATTAAATACTTCCATACTCTACATCATATTTGCTGGGTAGTAAAAACAAAATAAACATCTCCTATTAAACTTACTCAAAGTTAAAAATTGATGTTATTGTCATCTTAACAAAGATGAAGAAGAATATGGAAGTTTGGGCATTTACAGGGCTTACGACCTGTCCTAGACTAATTTAAGTAATACGTGTAACTTTTACCAATTCTAGACATAATTGACTACCACATTCCGTGCATTTTTGGAACTTCTAGATAAATTTATTAATCTCGTGACGTGTGAGTAAACAAAAACTATCTTTCTTGGAATGAGGAAAGCTTTTATTAAGCTACTTCTCTTTTTATTTGTATGCGAGGTCCAAATCCTGGATAGTACTCACCTGAAAGCATTTTTTCGTGCAGCTTAAAATGTTACCAATTACTTTATTAACAACATTTTGAGTGTGTCCAAATACTTTTCCACAGATCTAGATTATTGCCCGAAATTCAATTTAAAAAAAAAACAATCTAAAAAGAACAATCAAAATATTGCAAATTGATTTTTATTTTAACTATAAATTTAAGTACTTATTTTTTACCACATATATTTATTTTTAACGAGTTGTTTCGAAAACTACAGTTGCTTTCATCAAGAATAGTAATACCGTGATCATGTTTTACAACAAATTGAATAGCAAAACAATAAATAAGATATTTTGTTTAATTGAAAGTCGTGGAATCGAGAATTTTGTTAAAGGATATATCACCATACTCAGAGTTGGGGATGTTAAACGATTTCCACATTAATAAGGGATGATAACTCAGTCCCATCTGTAGGGGGTGGAAGCTAAAAATCGTAAATTTACCACGCCTTTTGGATGTACCGAACACCTTTTGTGAATAGCTATGTATTGAAAAACGATTCCGTCCGCCGTTGTGTGCGATTTTGGGGCCTTTATCCCCTTTTATGAATGCAATTCTGGGGATTTGGAAAATTGCATTGGAAATCGTAAAAATTCTAAGCAGGATACGGTGTGCTTTACATATTCTAAATTTACGATATGACACACATATCAGCATGAGAAAAAATACATGTAAGTATGGCACCCGATAAAGTATTTCTTTTCACAAATATTTTGAGAATTATAACAAAATATTATATTTCCAGGGCCAAGATAGAATAAATTTATTTTCTTCATATTCTGAATATCTTAAAATACTTGCAAACAAATTAACATAGATGTGGAAGAATACAGAGTGTGGTTGTGGTGAACTTTCTTTATTATCTAGGCAAAATGATCAGTTTTGTGTAATGTGATCAGTTTGCCTAGATAATAAAGTGGAAAAAAAGAAAAAGACAAGACCCATTTAATACGAGTACTTATTTTTTAAGTGAAATGCACTCTGTCGATAATTTGAATCACTGGCCGCCACGGCATTATTTATTGTAGATACATAAACATATACATATGTATATACATGTGTTTATATATATATATATATATATATATATATATATATATATATATATATATATATATATATATATATATATATATATATATATATATATATATATATATATATACATATATATATATATAAATATATATATATATATATATATATATATATATATATATATATATATATATATATATATATATATATATATATATATATATATATATATATATATATATATATATATATATATATATATATATATATATATATATATATATATATATATATATATATATATATATATATATATATATATATATATATATATATATATATATATATATATATATATATATATATATATATATATATATATATATATATATATATATATATATATATATATATATATATATATATATATATATATATATATATATATATATATATATATATATATTTATATATATTTATTTATATTTATATATATATATATATATATATATATATATATATATATATATATATATATATATATATATATATATATATATATATATATATATATATATATATATATATATATATATATATATATATATATATGTATATTTATATATATATATTTTTATATATATATATATATATATATATATATATATATATATATATATATATATATATATATATATATATATATATATATATATAAATAAATATATATATATATATATATATATATATATATATATATATATATATTTATAAATAAATATATATATATATATATATATATATATATATATATATATATATATATATATATATATATATATATAAACAGGTATAATAACGAAAGATTCATTCGTCCATGAACATTACAGGTTGTAATTTGCTGTTTTTTTTAAGCATTCCCATATAATAGATGGTGTAAGATCCCTGAAATCCTGTGGTACGACCTTATTTAGTGAAAATCCCTGTAGGTATTTCAAACGGGTCCTTACCACATACAAAGGGTATTCACATAAAGCATTCATTACGGGCTGGCCCGAGAAAATAATAGCGGTGATTGAGAGAGTAATTTACGGAAAATATGACCCCCAACAAACTTTACCTTCTCTATGGATCATGACTGTTGAATATTTTAATGAACATGTATGATGCCTTGATTGGTTTACAGCAGAAAAACAAAAGTCAATTTTGACAGGAAAAAAACGAGTCTGATTGAAACATGTCAAGTAAAACAAAAATTGAAAAAATTATACCTTATAGTTGTTGTTTTCTCAAATAAAAGGCATTTTTACCAAGAAATGTCGGCACAAAACTTTGATCTATAATAAAACGACTCTTAATAATTCAACTTTGAAGCGAAAAATAACCTACATGTGAAAAAGTAAATTGAAAAATCAGCACGACAAAATAAAGAAAAACAAATCATAAATCGGATTCTTAGTCTCTGCTTAGTTAAAACTTTACTGATCCCTTCATAGATGCCTTAAGTAAACTCACGCATACTGTGTAACGAGTTTGATCAATATATTATTCTCAATATTATTAATATTTAAAGCATTTACTTTGTGGTTAGTCATTATAACTTATTTATTTTTTATACAAAATATGTTAATAAAATAAGTATATAACCACTCACCGAGATTTTTATGTCTACCGGTTTCAAGACGTACCCGTCTCTTCGTCAGGACGAAGAGACGGGTACGTCTCGAAACCGGTAGACATAAAAATCTCGGTGAGTGGTTATATACTTATTTTATTAACATTTTTTGTCAAAAAAATAAGTTGATCAATATATATCTAGAAGTTTCAAAAATTTGATCAGTGTTATTGTCAACCATGAGTATAATTGGTAAATATTATTTTTTGACATCTCATCAAAGATGAGGAAGAATATGGAAGTCTGGGCATTTACGGGGCTGGCGATCATCATAAGCTGGCTTAAGTGATCACTTAATATTGACATAATATGAAAATAACTCCTGTCATTGGAGATAATCAAGATTTTATGAACAAGTAATTGGACACACTCAAAATGTTCTAAATAATTGGTAAATATTATACGTAAGTAAAGTGATCACTCAAACCACCCTTTGATGGTCGAAAGCTTCGATATTCTTCTTTACTTATAGATTTTACTACTTTTTGTGTCTCGGACTCTAGGGCGCTTTAAATTAGGTGATGCCAAATTACAGCCGTCCAACTTCGTTGGGATCCTAACCTGCCATGTTTATATTTTTTCCCGAAACAGCTCGTACGAGCAATAACTTTGATATATTGGACCACCTTTTAGGATTCCGGTCTATAATGGGTCCAAATCGAAATTCATGGACCATTTAATAAAATTCTCACTCTTTAAGTGCCTACTTTAAGGGTTAAAAGACCCATAGTAAGATATTTTATTATATGTTTAAAGACTACTTCTACTGACGCACCGTTTCTTAAGATCGGTAGGCAGGGAAGAAGGAACGGCATATATCGACGTGCCCTACGTAAAGTACTCTAACTACATTTTTGTCAATTTTGAGATATTTGGTGTGTGTTATCAACTGACCATTATCTACAAATATAAACAAACAAAAAAAATACATTAAATAAATTACGCCTAGTTTTCAGGCATTTAAGACGCTATCTACAACGAATTTTCGAAATGAACTGAACTCCCTAAACGGTAACCACTAATTTTAACAAGGAATAAGGTTTTAAAATGATTTATTACATTACTTTATTGTGTTTTTGAATGTATAATAATGGTTTAGAATTTCAGATAAAACCGTTAATTAATAATAAAAAAATACGTAAAAAAAATTTTCCAAGCTCTCCTGTAAAGTAACAAATTTTCAGAGTTTTTTACTTAAGTGCCATTGATAATATGGTCATAGCTCTCTTAATGTCCATTTTACATACGTAATATCTTGGATGACTCAAAGTCAAAGCCTTAATTTGTTTATTTGCTTAATCATTTCCACCCTTATATTTTCTTCAATTCATTCGCAGTGAAGCGCCCTTGAGGTAGTATTTTACAAAAATGGGGCTACATAAATTATCCAAATGAATAATTATTATCAATATTTTGTGTATGTCCAAAATCTTGTCCACAAATCTGGATTATAAATTGGATCACATCCAAAAATTTGAGTTGTGTAGCCCAGACTTTCATATTCTTCTTTTAGTGAAAATAAGAACTTTAATGACTTTTTTTATTTGAAATTCTTTGGATGAAGTCTAAAACCTTTAGGGTAAGATTTGTAGCGAATTTTTTCGCGTTACCGATGTTATTTCTGAACTTGGTATAATTTAACTTATTTAAACACAGCTTTCATGGAATACGGAACGCAGCTTATAATATTAACTTTGTTGTACCAACAGTTATTTACATCTTAATTTTAATGGAAAATTCTGTGAAACTGTTGAAAGTTTATCAACAGAGATGAAGATTTGCATTTAGCAAAAAATAACACAGTATACAGGTCTGCATATTTATAAGGATCATGATTTTTAACAATTTACAAGTTTTTTCACTAATTGATTTGACAGTCACTTTAAGGTAAAATCTATCCATTTTTAACTTCAATTTTACTGAGTAAATACGACTATTTTTTAAACAAACTAACTAACTAACTAACTAACCATCACGCCGCTTCCCCGCAGGAGTAGGCAGAGAGAATAGAACGCCACACCACTCTGTCTTTGCAAACATTCTTCGCCTCTTCCACGTTCATGCATCTCCTCATACATACCCGCCGATTGTTACGACTCCTAACCTGACCACTTTCAAGTATTTGGCATACTTGATCGTGCCATGTTTTTCTTGGTCTTCCTCTGCTCTTTTTTCCACTTACATTCGCCTCATAAAATTGTTTAACCGTTCTTTCCTCACTCATTCGTTGTGCATGTCCAAACCATCTCAACACACCTTTCTTAATTTTATCGACAATGCTTATCTCAGCTTTGCATTCCTTCCTTATTTAACTATTCGCACATCTATCATACATCGTTATGTCGCACATTTTTCTGAGAGATCGCATTTCGACTGCATCCAGTTTACTTTCATCCTTCTTTTTCCAACTCCATGTTTCACTTCCATACATTAGAGTTGGAACCAGGACTCCGATGTGCACTGCCAGTGTAGCTTCCGCTGATGGGTTTTTATTTGCTATAACTGATTTCAGTGCACTATTCACTTTGTTCCCACCATTAACTCTCGTTTCTATGTCTTTATCAATCTTTCTATCCCTAGAAAACATACTACCCAAATATACGAAATCATCTGTCTGTTCCAAAATCCATCCTCTCGTTTACCAATATTTCATATCTATTGTAATTCCGTACACGGTGTTCGAAAATGATGCGGAATGCATAGAATCACGCGTCACAAATGATTTTAAGAAATAGTCGTATTTAATTATTAAAGCTTAAATTAAAAATATCTAAGTCGATTTGATAATAAAAGGTTCACAGAAAATGTACAAAAAAGAGTAAATGGTGCAGTAAACTCGGTTAAAGCAAATAAAAATCTTTCGTACTCCATTTTATAATTGAAATGCAGCTTTGTTTTAAAACAAAGTTACATTTTAATTATAAAATGCAAAATCCCAAAGTTAGTGCTTCAAATATAAATTATAAAAATCTTTCAGTGAAAGCTTAACTGGTAATGCACAATGGCAATGTACGGGATACGAGATCTGTCGAATGTGCTGCAAAATAATACACAATTGATGTACAATTGGTGATATATAGAATGAATGCAAGGCTGAAATATTATAAGAACTAAAATTATCGATTTAATTATTAAAGGTCTGTTAAGATGGTTTGAGCACGTGGAACGAATGAATAAGGACATATCGGAAAAAATATGAGGCAAATGTATTTGGAAAAAGGAGCAGAGGAAGACCGAGGAAAACTTGACATGACAAAGTATTTCAATCACTTGGGCGTAGTCAGGTCAGGTAACGCAATAATCGTCATGTTTGTATAAGGAGACGCATGAATGTGGAAGAGGCGAATATTGTTTTCAAAGACAGATAGGTACGGCGTTCTATTCTCTTTGCCTACTTCTGCGGAGACTCTATGTGATGGATGGTGGTTCGATAGTTTTTTTTTTATAAAACAAAGTTAAATCATTTATTTTTCTTAAATCATTTACGAGTGATTTTGCGTGGTGTAATTTCGCTAAACTAAAAAACACCTTCCTCCAATTTCCCCCTAAACTTCGTTCGACCTTAAACAGAAGTAATGAATTATTACCTCGCAGTTCGGTAATCATTTCTCTGTTCGAATTCGTCTAAAGAATATCGGGTAAATTAAAATCAGAATAAATTTGAATTTTATTTGAATTTTTTGTTACCTTTGTCATGTTAATCTATAAAAAGGAAATGATCAAATTTTTAAAAGCGACAAAATTGAACATTTAAATAAGACATGAAAAAATAAGGTTTTAAATTGAAAATTAAATTAAACACACTTTCTTTTAGTTTTTATTGTATTTCTTGGGCTAGAATTACAAATTGAAAAAACGTCAAGGCCTAATATATATGAAAATATATGAAAAAACGCACTTTAATTTCTATTAAACCGAGATAACATTTTACGAAGGTACTTGAATTTTTGCTGAAAATAATGTTTTAAATGTAAAAAAAAAAAATTCTTCAAAACAAATATATATTAAAAAAAAAACAGAAAGGAAAGGGAAGGAGTTTAATTTTTTTCAATTTATATTATGTCGGGTTGTGGTACCGTGGTTAGTGTCGCTTTCTCTTAAGTCAGAGTTTCTCGGTTCGAACCCACTCTACCACAACTTGACACCTATTTCTAATAATGAGCCGCCTAGGCTCACAGAAATAGTATGAAATCGAAATATTTGTGTAAATAATAAAAACACAAATATTTATATAATTTATATTTGAAGCAATGACTTTGTGATTTTCCATTTTATAATAAAAATATAACTCTGTTTTAAAATCAAGTATTTTGTTGTTACCTTGTTACCTAATTATAATTTCTACCGGTTTCGAAGCTAACCGCTTCTTTATCAAGACTGATTAGTTCAAATGTTGAAATAAAGAAATAATGCAAGGCTAAACTAAGCACTATCGATAAAATTAAGAACGGTGTGTTGAGTTGGTTTAGACATGTGGAACGTATGAGTGAGGAAAAAACGGAAAAAAATTATGAGACGAATATAGTTTGAAAAACAAGCAAAGGAAGACCGAAGAAAATTAAGCATGATCAAGTATATCAAATACTTGAAAACAGCTGGGTAAGGAGTCAAAATAATCATTGGGTATGTATGAGGAGATGAGTGAACGTGGAAGAGGGGGAAAATGTTTGCAAATACAGAGTGGTATATCGCTCTTCATACCCCTGCGGGGAAGTGGCGAGATGGTTAGTTAGTTTTATATATTTTATGAACGCAATTCCAAACTTTTAATTCAAAACCATTGTAATCCGCAAAATAGTTACATTTTTTATATTCTTTACCAGAATTTCCTTCACAAAAATTGGTATTTTTTTATCAAAATGTCCTATCAGCAACTTTGCTGGAGATTTAGATAAAAGACTTACCCTTGTTCCTTTCTAAGCGCCTGAAAAAGGACAAATCTTCCTTTTCGCTGAAAATGTCCCGAAACAAAAAAAGATAAATAATTTCTCTCCTAAATTCATGTTAATCGGGACGTTTATCTTTCTTGGCGTAATAAATTTTCAAAAGATCCTCTTAACGTACATTTTTACGGAATCCTCATCGTTATAGTTTTCTCTAGAAATTCATTCTATTCTAACCATATTTATTTATTTATTATTACCTACTTCTTGTAAGGAATGTATGTTTTTTAACCCTTCTTTCCCGGTGTTGTGTACTTTGTGCTTCTAATAACCAAAATATCTCAATAAATATAATAAATACAAGGCTAAGATTTTAGGTGTTCCTCCATAACCTTTTAATGCATTGATTTAAAAAAATAATAATTATAATAATCAAAATTTATCAAGTACATCGGAGGTATTTTGTGAATATCGGAAACGATTCGGTGTGCGGTACGCGCGACACTATATTTGCATATCACTCTGTAAATCTAAAGCACAATGTTCTCTGGCTAGCTAACGAGCAGAGCGGCAGTAGCTTTTGAGTGGACCAATGCGTTGTTCGTGAGCGTTGTCAGATAATTTTTTAATGTTTTCAGCAAATAAATCTGAAATATTATAATTTTTGATTTCATTAATAATTAATTAAGGGGATTAGCTATGAATTTCCGTATTTTTCCGATTAAAAATCACTAATTTTTTATTGTGTTGTGACTACCCAACACCGGAACGCGCGTTTTATTTTAGTACCGGAAGGGAAAGGTTAAGGAATAACCTGCAAAGCGTCTACTTTTGGAAACTTGTCTGAAAATTGGTAGGGGCGTGCCTTCCATATAGGCATAAAAGCAGTGCCAATCTTAACTTACCGCGCGACATATAAAAACGCAACCAGTACCCTGCCTTACTAAATAACCCCAGCTTAACTTACTACCTACCACTACTGACTACCCTTATTAATTCTCTGTGAACACCACTGTAGATAGGGTAGTAAGGACGTGAAAAATAGCTTACAAATATCCAGACCAATTAAAAATATTTTTTTCTGGAATTTATTTCGCGATTGGCTTGAATCGAACCCGCGATACAAACTTAGCAGTCAGACGAGCACCTTCACAACTACGCCACGGCGTGCCGCGGCACCTGTTTTTTGCGGATCATTGCTTAAAGCAGTATCTTCCAACCAACCAAAGTCAGACATTAAATGGTATACTATTCAAGATTTTAATCCTTATATGGTTATTTATTGATTTGGCGTTTAACTTGTAGAACTCCATTTTAATTTATGTATTAATTTTTAAATACAACACAGATTATTTTAGTCTACTAAGTTGTATTTTACTAACAAAAATACATAAAAAATTAATATTGTGACAGTTGTTTCGCCTAGTTATGGCATTTTCAAACGAATGACATTCGTTTGAAAATGAAAAAAATATATATATCATCATACAACCGTAGGGTCAGCCGCAATATGAAAGCCTCATAAAATATCGTTTCCTGATCCGGTGCAATTACTTTTTTAATATAATCAGTACGTAAAATATAAAACGGTTGCCTAGTTCGATTCAGGGATTTCTATAATGTCGTATTTTAAAGTCCAATTTGTACGTCATTATCGAAAAAAAACATGTTTTTTTACACTGTACGCCTAAAAAAGGTTTTACATCCTTACAATTTATCAAATGAGCAATTTTAAACTCGGATATTAAAAGATATTATTTTTTTTGCCAAAAAGCATAAAACATAATTAAAAGTTTGATTAATAAGGGTTGGAATTTATATAAAAATGTCTTTCTTCAACTTTTTAATTAAAATTCTCTTCTTTAAGTTTAATTCTTACTAAAAATTAATTCTTATAAATTATTTTACCTTTTTTCATTTCATTCAAATTTTAAAAATCACGCAAAATTATGATATTAAAATTGATTTAAAGTGATTTATGGGTAAGCGTTACGCATTTAGTGACCTAATAACTAATAACATCGTAGTGTAATGGTCAGCACTCTTGGCTACCGTTCTGGAGGTTCCAGGTTCGATTTCCAGGGGGAGGTTAAAATAAGTATAAACATTTTTTTCACTCTTATATTTATTTTATATTAACCTGGACTAGAGGACTAATATTTATTTTATATTAACCTGAAGCAGAGGGCATCTTTCCTTCATGCGTTAACGATCAAGATAACACTACGTTTATATAATGCAGTGCCCTATGCACCATTGGGTGCGGATAAAGGTTTGAAGAAGAAGAATTGGGATGGTTTTAATTACTTTAAACATATACGAGTATATGTTTCATTCCAGCTTGTGTTTTGATGTGAAATTGTCAAATATATAATATATAAATCTAAAATTACTTAATCATTCAGACAAAAAATAATAATTATACGCAGTTTAACCAACTGCCTGAAATATATAAAATAGAACGCGGTCAGGGTTCTAACATAAATGATCTGAAAAAATTCTTTATGGAAAGATATTTGTGTTAGTGGTTAGTTATATTTTCTCAATTATTTCCGTTAAACATGCTTCTTACCTCATGTTTTTTTTATGCCTGTTTAGTATACCCGTTTATTATTTTGTATTTTATATTTTGCTTGAGTTTTGTTTATTTATTTCTTTACTTTCTATATTATTTATTGATTCGGCATTAACTTTGTTGAATGACATGATTATTTTATTAAAATTAAACACTTGAATATACCACTTAAATGAGTTATATTTTTATTTACGACTAGTTTCGAAAGCGACAGATGTTTTAAGTTTTAATTTGTACCAGAAGATGAAAATCGTAAATAAAAAAAAACTCGATAAAGTGGTTTATTCAAGTGTTTAATTTTAATAAAATAATCTTCACTTTCTTATATCGCTCACTCCTTTCAAGAACGTCATAAATCAAAAAACTTGATTTTTCAGGAGAAAGATTTTAAAGTTTGAAAATATAATACAATGTATTAAAAATAAATATCAAGCCTATGACTGAACTTTTAACTGTGCAACAGATCTTTTTAGGTAAAACCTGAAGGTTTTTTCTCCATTTGAAAAATATTTAGTTTATTTAAAAACATAATTAAACAATACCTTTTCTTCAAAATGCAAAAACAACACTTTTTACCCTGTAGCGAATAAATATTAACTTAAAAATATGCCTCTTTCGCTGGGATATAGTATATTTTTTGGGCATTCCGAAAATATGCCCAACTGAAAATTGACGATTTTTGAATTATGACGTTCTTGAAAAAAGTGAGCGATATGTGTTTCAGTCTTTAACCGTAATCCTAAAATGAGTAATGGAAATTATTGATTGAGAATATTATAAATTTGACTAATTTTAAGAAATATAAACACAAATTTTAAATTGTATTTTGAGCTAGAATAAGTTATACGCAATCAATTTAATGCATTAATTGGGCTGATCAACTTTTAATGATCGAATAAAAAAAATAGATTATTCTACGACCATTTTTGAAGACTTCGTTATTTCATTTGGTTTTTAATCCGTTCATCGATGTTAATCATTAACGCTTTTAATTGAGGCGATTTTAAATCATATAGCTTAAAGATTTTAATATCATTTTTGGGTAAAAAATATATTTCGGAATAAAATGTTTATTTTTAAAAAAAAAATTACATTTGAAATCAAAGTTCGGATTTTCACAGTGCTTCTAAGGATGTAAAAGCTGTTTAAATATTTACGAAAAAGCACAAGAGCGAACTTTTACTCTAGGGAATAGAAACAATCCCATTTTTCTATTTTATTTACTTATTTTATATCTTATTTTGGGCGTGTCATGTAAGATCCTCGTGACGTCGACTTTCATTTGAGAGCTATTGTTTTTATAAATTAGATCATAAATAAAATTTGTCCTGATGAGGTTGTATATTCATATTAATTCCGGACTTCGAAGTTAAGAATGCCAGGCTTATAAATTACTCATACGTTGTACTTTTGTACTGCCTTTACCGGCGTTGTAATTTTTATGTAAATACATTTATTTCTTTACAACATTTTGAGTGTCTCCAAATACTTGTTCACAAAATCTGGATTATCTCAAATTACAGGAGTTATTTTCATATGGAAATTATTTTATTTTCATACTAATAAAAGAGTTTCAGCGTAATAAAAAGCTTCTTTTCATCTCACCAATAGACTTCTCTAGTGAAGTTCTAATGATTCAAGAACAATGTTTCAAAATTGGTTCATATATCTTCCATGAATTTGAGTGGTGTGGTTGTCAAAATATGGGTAGAATTGGTATTACACGTGTGTAAAGTTATCAATTAAACTAGCTTTTGATGGTCGTTAGCTCTGTTAATGCCCAAACTTCCATATTTTTCTACATATTTGATTAAAAATTATGATACATTTATTTCTAATATTACATTTTCATACCACCTCTAATAATTTTCTTAATCTATTCAATTATCCCTTGTTAAGCCTTTTATTCCTTTCTTATTTTTAACTAACTAACTAACCCACGCTGCTTCGCCGTAGGGGTAAGCAGAGAGAATAGAACGCCACTTTACGCTGTCTTTGCAAACATTCTTTCGACTTCTAACCTAATCGCTTTCAAGTATTTGAAATACCTGATCTTGCCAAGTTTTTATCGGTCTTCCTCTGCTCTTTTTACTACATTCACCTCATAATTTTCAAGTATAAAAAATATATAAAACTTGTTTATCGTTTTTCTACATCCCTTTCATTTCATTTCTCTCATTATTAAACTTTTTAAAAGTTTTTGATGAAATAATAAAGTTTCCTACAAAATTACCTCATTAAATCGTTTTACTGTTATTTCCTCACTCATTTGTTCCACATGTACAAACTAGCTCTACACACCTTTTTTTATATTTCATCGATAATGTTGATCTACGCCTTGCATTCCTTCCTTGTTTCACGATTCAAACATCTATCATACATCGTTTTGCCACACATTCGTCTGATGTATCGCATTTCTACTACTTTCAGTCTAATATCATCCTTCTCTTGTAAACTCCAAGCTTTGTTTCCATACATCAGGGTTGAAACCAGGACTCCGTTGTGTACCGCCAATTTAGCTTTCGGGGAAAAGTTATTATTTGCTATAACTTCTTGCGTTTTTCATTTCCACATATATCATTACTATTCGCAATTTTGCCTGTAAATGAGAACATCTTAGTTTTGAAACTAGTCAAAAAAGTGGTCTTATGCTAGTTTTTATACTGGTTTTCGATTTCATTTATTTTAGCTTCTGAATTTCAATATTCATTTCCGTTGCTATAATATGTGGTTGTTGGATGAAACATTTTGGTAGAAAATTTAATCGCGTATTGAAGTCACCCCCAGCCTCCAAACGATTTAGCCTCAAAACATTATTTGTTCTAATAATCCTCGCAATCTCTGTATTGTAAACACATTATTCCGCAAACTGGAACTAAGTTCGAATGGGATTAGTTAACGCTATCGGAGAATCGATGATTTGTGGACGCACTGAATTTTCAAATAATGCGTTTAATTTCATCCGATTTCGGATATTCATTACGAGAAATTCATAAAATATTCTAATGTAAAACAATGCTTTAACGATTTGTTTCAATGTTATTTAAAAGGAATAACCCGAAAGCCTACATATCAGAGATTTTTCTACGGGGGTATAGTGAAAAAAGTAAAAAAATTACTTTTATTATGCATACTAAAACTTTTCATGCATCTAGCTTTTTCAAATTTACTTTTGGACATCTCATCAAAGATGAAGAAGTAGATGGAAGTTTGGGCATTTACGGGGCTGACAACTGTAATAGGCTGGTTAAAGTTCTATACGTATATATATGTACCAATTTTGAAACATTTTTCTTGAATCACTAGAACTTCACTAGAGACATCTATTGGTGAGGCGATTTTGTGAACAAGTATTTGGACACACTCAAAATGATGTTTTCAAATTTAAGTTACTTTTTTAAGTAAAAATTATGTTTTTTTTTTAAATAAACATAAAATGGCCAACCATTTTTTTCCTCAATATCACGAGAATAAAATGCAGTTGTCAATTTAGATCTTGTAAATAAGAGTGTCAGAAATGAAGACTCTCTGGAAAGAACATATCTGGCAAGTCTTCGCGATAGAGAAGATGTCATCAAATGGGGAAGGCAACAAATAAGACATTGGTATGCGCATGTGAGGAGAATGGAACCATCCAGACTCTCCCACATTGCATTGCACGGTCAAACCCAAGAAAGACGTCTCTTAGGCAGACCACTAAAGAAATGGATTAACAGCTAGCAATTGACATCGAAGGAGGCTAAACCCCTCGCAAAAACAGGCCACAAGGCCTACTACACCAAGAAGAAGAAAATAAAAAATATAATATTTCCAAAATAATTTCAATATTCAACCACTTATTTAAAGCCGAAATACTTCAAGACATATTCGTGCGATACGCAAAATACATTTTCTCATGATATGAACTGGAAAAATAAAATAGATCATAAATAAACATTGTTCCTGAAAAAGCTTTGAACTTTGTATTTTATAAAGAATTTTTGCAATTTCATTCAGGAAAACAAAGGGATATACCTTGATGTAGGGTAATGTAGGTGGAATAAGACTTGTTATGGACAGTCGTTTGGCTATAGGCAGTGAGAAATTTACGAAAGATTATCGAAATCAGCCAGCTTAATCAAACTTCCTTATTTCTCTAGAGGTTTTTATTTTTTTTCTATATGGGTTAATATGGCAGAGACAAATTTTAGTAAGTATGGTTATTATCTAGCGATATTTTTTAACTAGCGATCAAATTAACACGTCATGGGTACGATGTAGTGTTTTTGAAATGATATGTACTACCTCAAAGGTGCTTTGATGCAATTTAATATGCTAAATTATGAATTATTAGACACAAAAATAATGTAAAATATTTATGAGATTTAAGTTTTGCACTGACATTTCTTGGTGGAACTGCATTTCATAGAATAAAAAAACTACCACTAATTTTTTTATGTGGAAAAACTAAAAAGTTGTTATTTTATTCTATAAATAATATTTTTCTTTAAATAAAGCGTCAGGTTGCCTGGCCGAATTTGAAATATCTAATTAGAATCCACTATACTGGACGACTCTAGTCGTATAGACACCGAACGTACTTTTAACTCAGTCAAAAGTTTTGTAGATTCTTAATTTTTCAAGCGATTATTAAAAAAAATCCAGTAAATCAAAGTAAGGATATACATTACAAGGAAAAAAATAGCTTGTTTTTTTACCCTTTGATAACAACATCTGTAGTTCTCGAAACAAGATGTATCTACATTAATAAACTCAAAACGTAGTCTCATACAAGTGTTTTTCTTTCATATTTTAATACATAATTCATTGAAGCTTTTAAGCTTCCTGTTTTAACCAGACGATATTATGAACTACCAATGAATGGTAGTATGACCCTGCGCCATCCAACATTAAGATTGCCTTCCCGTGGATATCTGCCAACTTCATTTGTCTTCGGAAAAGAATGTCTCAAATTAGGATGTATTCTTTGATATTTGCGTGTCGCCGAGTGAATGAAATATCGCGCAAGGCTTCACGGGGCCGCGGAGGCAGTACTTCCCGGAAACAGATGGGGCTGTTAAAGGGGAAACGTGTTTTAGGGCAACATCGCTCACTCACTATCACGCCGGCTCCCTTCATAGGGGCGCTTCGTCAGAACAATAACGTTCCGTTAACAAAAGACGGTCGTTCTCCACCAAATCGCTTTTTCCTCTCTCTTCTTTGAGAAATTTATTAAGCGTTCTCGCGGTTCCTGCTCTCCTCACCAGAAAAGAAAAGATTAAGTTTTTCATAGAAAATTCATTTGTTACATTGTTTGAAGGTAGGTCTTCTCTTTGTTTCATTCATCATAACTGAAGTGTATTTTTTGCTGAGATTTTTCGCAAAATACTTTTCGTATTTTTTTCCCATTAGCTGATTTGTTATTCTTGAAATCTCTTTTTGTTCGCCATTTAATGCGCTTCATTTCTTTAACAATGTGTTGGTTATACTCGAAAATTTATATATGTGTGTATATATATAACATATATATATATATATATATATATATATATATATATATATATATATATATATATATATATATATATATATATATATATATATATATATATATATATATATATATATATATATATATATATATATATATATATATATATATATATATATATATATATATATATATATATATATATATATATATATATATATATATATATATATATATATATATATATATATATATATATATATATATATATATATATATATATATATATATATTTATATATATATATATATATATAAAAAAATATATATATATATATATATATATATATATATATATATATATATATATATATATATATATATATATATATATATATATTTAAAACCAGTCAATTTTTAAATAAATGGTCGTAGCATGATTTTCCTAAGGTAGACGAATCCCGGGCAGACCACCAAAGAGATGGATTGACAGCTGGGAATCGACATCGCAGGAGGCTAATCCCTCTTAAAAGCAGACCACAAGGCCTACACCAAGAAGAAAAAGATGATCATGATTCAAAAATCTTTTTACTATACAGTTTAATATTTATGTCATGTGATGTTGTAATTAAATATTTTTATAATAATGATTTTGGGGCTAGGACTTTACTCAGAACATTGATTTGTGTAGCACCTTGTGTAGTAAAGTTAATGCCGAAACAATAAACATAATATCCATCATGTTTGATCCACAACACTTCATAATTTTGTGGCTAGGAGTTTACCCAAAACACTGATTTAAAAAAGGCAAGTCGTTTATATCCCGTTTTAGTAGCGGTTCATTTGGTTTGGATGCTACCATTTGGTTAGTGGGAATAAAGTTCCCGATAAAGCTGTGTGCATACGAGCGCACTTGATTCGACCGAAATGTCAATTTCCCGCCAGCGATTGTGTCAAAAAGCGACACATTGTAAGTTTGCGCGAGCGAATTCGTTTCGCATTAGGGCTGACACATTTTTATCCCGGCAAAAAAATATATTTCGCAGGAAAAAAAATGTGACAACCCTGCAAGATAATGATGCAGATCAATAGATTGTATCTTTACAACATTTTGAATGTGTTCAAATAATTGTTCACAAAATCTGGATTATCTCCAATTACAGGAGTTATTTTCATATTATTTTTTAACATCTCATCAAAGATGAAGAAGAATATGGAAGTCTGGGCATTTACGGGGCTGACGACCGTCATAGGCTGGTTTAAGTGATCAGTGATTTACGTGGTAGAATTGGTGAATGTTACACGTGTGTAAAGTGATCACTTAAACCAACCTATGACGGTCGTCAGCCCCGTAAATGCCCAGACTTCTATATTCTTCTTCATCTTTGATGAGATGTCAAAAAATAATATGATTGTATCTTTACAAGTATTCGTTACAATATGTATAAAACATATATATATATATATATTTTAAATACATTTTTTTATGTATGTTTTCTAGGGATGTAAAGATCGAAAAAGATGTAGAATGGAGGTCAAATCCTAGAAACAGAGTGAATGGTACACTTTTTCAATGGAATCAGTTATAGCAATTAAAAACTTATCAGCAAACGCTAAGCTGGTAGTACGCAATGGAGTCTTGGTTCCAACCCTAATGTATGGAAGTGAAGTATGGACTGAAGCAGTCGAAATGCGAACTATCAGACAAATGTTCTTCAAAACGATGTGTGATAGATATTTGAATGGTGATATAATGAAAAAAATGCAAAGCTGAGATAAGTACTATCGAAAAAATTAAGAAAGATGTGTTGAGATGGTTTAAACATGTGGAACGAATGAGTAATGAAAGAAGATTGAAACAAATTTATGAGGCGAATATAGTTAGTTACAGAAACAGGAAAAACAGAATAATTTTCATTACTGACCAAGTATTTTAAAAACTTGAAAGTTGTCAGGCCAGGAGTCGGAGTAATCTGGGGGTATGTATGAAGAGATGCATGAATGTGGATGATGCAAAGATTGCTTGCAACGACATATTGGTGTGGTGATCTATTATCTTTGCCTACCCCTGCGAGAAGCGGCTTGATGGTTAGATAATTAGTTTCATTTGCATATATACTTCAATTGAAAACATAATTAAAATTTCTCTAATAAAAAATCGTATGTGATATCCATAGTTAAAGTATTTTTGCAAAGTTTCTAAAAAAAACAACTTATAACATTTGAAAAATATTTTCACAAATAAACTCCTCATTAAAATTAACAAAATATTTATAAGAAAAATTAAGACCCTAAAAATACAAGGAAATAGAATAATATATTACAATGATTTAGAAAACACTTGTTTTTATATCACTCGAGTTGTATTAATGACTACTAGTTTCAGAATCTAAATTTCCATCTTCAGGTCTGAATAATAACCTACGTGTTATTAATTGTTATTATTCAGACCTGACGATGGAAGTTTGGCTTCCGAAACTAGTAGTCATTAATAAAACTCGAGTGGTTTAAAAACAAGTGTTTCCTTAATCATTGTAACATGTCTTACCACAAAGTAAATGCCGAAACAATAAAAAGTATAATATATTATTAAAGAGAATATTTTTATCAAAATACCTTCACAAGAAAGAAACGTTCGACCGTCATAAGAAAAAATCCCGGGATATGGATTAAATCCTAATCCCGGGGTATCCTTGAAATTTAAGAAAACGGATTCTTTCTGAAAATTCCTTCGGTCGTGTTCTCGCAGCAGTTGCTCGCTTTGTAGGTCGCCGTACACTTGCGGTATCTCCGGTCCCAAAGTGAACGTTTCCCCGCAAGCTCTACATATTGTACGGTGGCTTGAGTCGGTCGGCAGACAAGCGACATATCTAACTGCATACAAAATACAAAGCTCACAACTATACAAAAACAACACTACAAGTAAGGAATTAATAAGTTGAATTTGTTTGTACGAAGAATTGGTAGTGAAGACCTATGTGTACCGGCGACGTCGGGTCGGAATCGGATCTAGCTCAGTAACTGAACTGAACTAACTACCTACTAATCCTACTGGCTGACACCAGCAGTGACTTGAAGAGTTTTTACTCAGGGTAGGCAGTAGGAAAAACGGCGTTTTTTTTTAAAAATCATATGTATATATATATATATATATATATATATATATATATATATATATATATATGTGTGTATATATCAGTGGCGGTACTTCCCTAGAAGCCCAAAAGCCCGGCTTGCCTAACAACTCCAAATAAAAATGACTAAATATAGACCACATGATTAAAAATACATAATTAATGTGTGAATATTTTTAAATTATCGCGCGCTTACATGATTATTAAACACTATGCATGCCATTATATGGTGATGGTACTTATTGGTTATGGTAAATATTTTAGGAAGATATTTTATTTTATTAAGGAAGATATTTTATGATAAAAACACAACATTTTCTTTATTTCAAGGTGATCGTTTGTTTATCAAGACTGATTAATCAGTCTTGATAAAGAAACGATTAGGTTCGAAACCGGTAGACATTAAAATTTTGTTAAAATAAAATATTAATAGTTATTTTAAAACAAAGTAACATTTTAATTATAAAATGGAAAATCACAAACTTAGTGCTCAAAATATGAATTGTAAAATTATATTATGAATTTTGACTTGTTCCATTATTATTCTGCGCTTCCGCATGTGGTTGTGTTGTTTCATGCGATGAAAATTCTGCTCAGTCAATCAGTATTCAGTATTCAGAATATTTCAGGGGATTTCAGTATATTTCAGAATGCAGCGCATCGTTCCGGATCTGTTGGTCATAAAATCTCACCGACTAATCATCGATGCCATTTTTAGTTGTTGTTTGTTTATCGCTAATGAATTAATATGCACAACATTTTCAGTGTGTCATTATAGGAGTTTTTTTTTAATCCAATTATAGGAGTTATTTTTCATGTTATTTTTGGACATCTCAACAATGATGAAGAGAAAACGAAATTTTGGGTATTTAAAGTGGCTACGACCGTCATTGGTTGGTTTAATTGATCACTTAACACACGTGTAACATTCACCAATTCTACACATGATAGCGTGCTTGTCAATCATGGGTGGAATTGTTGAATGTTACACGCGAGTAAAGTGATCACTTGAACTAGCCTATGACTGTCATAAGCCCCGTAAATGTCAAGATTTCTATATTCTTCTTTATCTTTGTTGAGGTGCCAAAAAATAAAAGGTAAAAATAAGATAAATTAAACTAACTAACAAACTAATTAACCATCATGCTGATTCCCCGCAGGGGTAGGTAGAGAGAATAGATTGCCACACTACTCTGTCTTTGCAAACATTCTCGCCTCTTCCACGTTCATGCATCTTCTTATAAATACCCAACGATTAATTCGACTCCTAACCTGACCGCTTTAAAGTATTTGACATACCTGATCGTGCCAAGTTATTCTCGATCATCCTCTGCTCCTTTTTCTACTCATAAATTTCAAGTATAAAATAAAATATGAAATGTGTTTTTCAACACAATTTTTCATTTTTATTTCCATCATTATTAAAACAATTTTTAAAAATTAAGTTTTTCTACGTTTTTGATGATAAGCACAATAAAAGATCCCTAAAGAAATTGGATATTGAAATCGACAGAATGTCCCATCGTACATAAAGGGAAATAAAATATATATGTTTATATATATATATATATATATATATATATATATATATATATATATATATATATATATATATTTTACTTCTTAGCACTTCTATCAGTCTCTTTTGGCTTATTATGCCCTGTAAAAGTTTTCTAGAAAGCCCACTTTGAGAAATACTGCATAAGACGATTAAGATAACATTGCTTTTGTACGAAATAGTGCTCTATGCACTTATAAGTGCTGACAAGAGTAAGAAAAAGAAAAAGAACTTAAAAACGAGGTGATCGGATATAATGAAACAATAGGTTATATACAATATTAATAATAATAAATAAAACCCTTATCCGCACCCAATGGTGCATAGGGCACTGCGTCATATAAACGCAGTGTTATCTTGATCGTTTACACATGAAGGAAAGGTGATCAGCCTACCGCTTCAGGTACCAGTCCAGGGTAATATTGAATCAATAAAACAGTGAAAAAAATCACTTATAATCATTTTACCCCCTTGGGAATCGAACCCGGGACCTCCAGAACGGTAACCGAGAATAAAAATATTCAAAATAAAATTTAAGTTTACAAGAGGTTAATGTGAGAATCGAAGTTAATTTAAAGCTTTGAACAAGAGTTGATTAAAATATAAACTAATTAATAATTCAGTTTAGAAATTATAATGAACACACGAGATTAATACTTTAGTACTTCTACTTTTCATCTAAGTTCCAAATGGTATTCGCGCTGACGAAATAATGAGGCAGATTCGGTAATTTGCATATTTATATTATAGTTACTCGGTTTTGTTAACTCATTACACCACGAGTTAGAAGTTGACTCAATTTTACGAACATATTTCGCTCGTGGGATCATTATTCCATAAATTTTAATGTCATTTTACATACATAATAAGCGGTTGATATTGTTCAACTCGCCTTTCGTGGTTATGGGGACCTACGGCACCTACACTTGTTAAAGTATCTAATGTACTTACGGATTTACGGTTATACTATAACGGTAAAAGATAAAATGTTTAAATTAAAATAATTGCGTAGTAAATACCACTATTTCTTTAAATCTACTGTGACACGTGTTTCGATGTATTCCGCATCATTTTCAAACACCGTACATTTATATACATATATATATATATATATTTATAAATATATATATATATATATATATATATATATATATATATATATATATATATATATATATATATATATATATATATATATATATATATATATATATATATATATATATATATATATATATATATTTATATACATATATATATATATATATATATATATATATATATATATATATGTATATATATATATATATATATATTTATATATATATATATATATATATATATATATATATATATATATATATATATATATATATATATATATATATATATATATATGTATATATATATATTTATATATATATATATATATATATATATATATATATATATACATATATATATATATATATTTATATATATATATATACATATATATTTATATACATATATATATATATATATATATATATATATATATATATATATATATAGTACGGTGTTTGAAAATGATGCGGAATGCATCGAAACACGTGTCACAGTAGGTTTTAAGAAATAGTGGTATTTACTAAGTAATACATTAATTAAAAATGGATAGATTTTACCACAAAGTGACTGCCGAATCAATTAATTAAATAATTGCAATAGCAAATAAGTATATGTCCATAGAAGCCAAGCTAGCACTAATGTATGGAAGCGAAATATGAAACTGGCAAAGGAAGGATGCAAGCAGAGTGAACGCTGTCGAAATGCGCTCCCTCAGACGAATGTGTGTAAAATCATTATATGACAGAATTAAAAACGTAGATATAGAAAGGAATGTAAGGCTGAACGAGGAATAATTGAAAAGATTAGGAAGAGTTCTTTACGGTGGAATGGACAAGTGGAGCGAATGGATAGCAATAGAATGACTTAGAAAATATATGTGGCGAATGTGAGAGGGAAAACAGAATGAGGACAACGAAAAAGGCACGATCAGATCAATCAGAACCTAAAATCTGGCGGTGTCAAAAGTCTGCGTAATCGGAGGGCATGTATGACTAGATGTATGGATGTGAAAGAGGCGAGGAGTGTATGTCAGGACAGAAGAGCGTGGCGTTCCATCCTCTCTGCCTACCCCTGCGGAGAAACGGCGTGATGGTAGTAGTAGTAGTAGTATTAAAATAATTTAACTAAAAAACTTTTATACCTACTCAGCATGCAAAAATCAAAAAATAAATGTTATAATGCCGAATCGATAAATAATATAAATCCAGTTATTATTTATATATATAAAATGAGTTGCTTCATCTCAGTGTGATACTCCTACGATATTGAAATGGTATATCATCCATGAAAAATCTAGTATCTAATCAAATTACATTTGAGGATAATTGATATCTAAAATAAAATCGTATCTGACATAATAATTTATTATTAGATTAAAACCAATATTTTTAGCTTTTCCACTTTTTTATTTGACCAGCGACCGGGTTTCGTCGTTACCGACATCATCAGACTGGTGTCACCAGTCTGATGATGTCGGTAACGACGAAACCCGGTCGCTGGTCAAATAAAAAAGTGGAAAAGCTAAAAATATTGGTTTTAATCTAATAATAAATTAAAAATGCAATTCCATCACGAAGTGTCAGTGGATAATATAAATCTATCTGACATAATATATGCGATTCAAACATCAATTCATTAAAGGTCAAATTTTAAAAGTCATCGAACAACCCCGTGACATTCGTACCAAGGACATATTTCGACATTTCCAGAATTGTACTAGGGTTGCCTGACAAGGTGGAAATTTATTAGGGATAAAAACATCGAATTAAAACAAATTCTCACCCACGGAAAATACTTGCATTTATTTGAAAATCTCTCACCTCGTTATTTTTTACTTTATATAAATTAATACGATAAGCAATTTTTTGTCAATTACATATGATTTTTTTACGCTGTTGACAGAGACTTGCAAATCCTTCATTACTTTGTAGTTTTTTAACACGTTATATTTTGATATTTTGGTTGAAATGATTTAGATATGTGGAAGGAATGAGTGAGGAAAGAAGGGGTAAAACAGATATTTGAGATTTCATAAATTTGTTTGACAACACAACTTTATAATATTATTAATAAAGCTTTTCTTTGTCTTGCATTCATTCAGTCCTTCATTATTCGAAGATCTTTCAAACACTGTTTTACCATAATTAAAGAAAACACTTCGTTTTTTACCACTTGAGTTTTATTATAGACTACATGTTTCAGAAGTTAAACTTCCATCATTCAGGTCTGTATAATAACTAAATAATAATAACTTTATAATAACTTTAGTTATTATACAGACCTGAATGATGGAAGTTTAACTTCTGAAACATGTAGTCTATAATAAAACTCAAGTGGTAAAAAACGAAGTGTTTTCTTTAATCATTGTAACATGTCTTACCACAAAGTTAATGCCAAAACAATAAATAAAATATTGTTTTACCACGTCATTGCCTTAGAGATAACATTTTAACCGTATTCAGTTTTCTTTCATTATGTTTCGCATCCATATATAAGGGTTGGTAATAGAACTACGTTGTACTCTACCGCTTTTGCTGATAGGTTTTCCTTTGCTTCAACTGATTAGAATGCATGATTCACTCTGCACCCAGCATTCACTATCCTTTCTATATCTTTATGAATATTTATAACCCTAGAAATGAAATTATAATTTTTTCAAATCACATTAATTTTGATTTTAAATTCATAATTAACATTTTTTAATTATTTTTTATTTAATTTAAGGAATAAGCCGCAAAGCGTCTATTTTAGATGCTTGCCTGCAGGTAAGATAGTAAGGATAGGGAAGGTAAATGTGAAAAATGAATCACAAACACCCAGACTAATTGAAAATAAATCTTTCTTGAATTTATTTTGCAATTGGTGGGAATCGAACCCGCGATGCCAGTTTCGCAGTCGAGCGTCAACCCGACTAACCCACAGTGCCTGCCTGTTACTTATATAGGAGAATAGATGGGTGAAAACAGATTGACACTGGAAATGTCTAAAACAGAACAGCCACATCCGAACGATTTAATAAATTAAAAAACACTTTGTGTAGTACTATTTCACCAGCTGTTGAATTGCTTCTAATTTCTTAGATTCTAATACCCACGAGTAAAATAAACTCTGAACAAGTTTTTTTATATTTACCGGTTATAAAAATTAGTTAATGATGAATATGAGTATTTTGATACGTTCAACTTGACATTGTCAGCGCTGAGATAATTCAAATTGTAAAAGAAAATAACTTTTTTTACCACTTGAGTTTATTTTATAATAACGACTAGTTTCGAAAGTTCAGTTCAATTTAATTCAATTCAATTCAGTTTATTTATTTCAATTAATAAATACATTACAAACTTTAAAAATTTAAATGGTTTACATTAAAAATACATTAAAATAAAAATTAAATAAAATAAAATATATGCAAGAACTATTGCTTAGGTGTAGAAGAATCCCGCTTCGGAAAACTCCTTCAGACTCATGGAACAGATCAATATCCAATGAGATATTGTTCAACATAGCGGTAGCTCTTCCTACAGGCATAACCATCGGCAGGTTGTTCCTGTGTATAGGAATGTGAAACAATTTATGCCGACGCTGTCTTAGGTAACTATCGAGAACATACAGACCAATGTTCCGGATAATTTCAGGATTATCGATCATACCGCGCAACAATCGATAAAAATGCGTAATCAAAGTTATGCTTCCACCTTCAGGTCTTAATATAAACAAGTGTTTTTCTTTTACAATTTCATCATGTTTTACCGCAAAGTAAATGCCGAAACAATAATTAAGATATTATTTTTTGACATCTCATCAAAGATGAAGAAGAATATGGAAGTCTGGGCATTTACGGGGCTTACGACCGTCATAGGCTGGTTTGAGTGATCACTTTACACACGTGTAACATTCACCAATTCTACCCATTATTGACAACCAAACTACTCAAATTCTTGGAAGTTCTATATATATGAACCATTTTAGAAACCTTGTTCATGAATCACTAAATCTTCACTGGAGACATCTATTGGTGAGATGTAAAGAAGCTTTTTATTAAGCAGAAACTCTTATATTAGTATGTGAGATCCGAATCCCGGATTATAATCACACACATGAGAAACGCCAGAAAATACCATTTTCATTTTTATTATTAAGCTTATAATTTGACCAGATATTTGTGAACAAGTATTTGGACACACTCAAAATGTTGTAAATAATTAAGAGATCATTCAACATTGTCAGTCGACATTGATATCGTGGTGTGTCCCTCGTTTCGTACAATTCGACTTTGATTTGAGCTTTGATCTTTGATCTTTTACCTTTTCCTTCCACCCGTCCGTCCCTCTTCCAGGTATTTTTACAAATTATTTTTTAAAAATGTGAAATTGATAATTGAAACAGGAAAACTGGTTTTGTAAACACTCGTAAATGTGTATAACTAGATATACTTATCTGTGAAATTCCCAAATAATACACAAAAAAAAGAAGTTTTACATTTTAATATTTTATCATTTGTGAAGAAGAATATGGAATTCTAGGTATTTAAAGGGCTTATGACATGTTGTAGGCTGGTTGAATGATCACTGTACACACGTTTAACATTCACAATTCAATCCATAATTAACAAACACACTAGGTACTCATTTTTTCGAAACTCGTTCACACTTAAAAAATAATAAAACCCTTATCCGCACACAGATGGTGCATAGGGCACTATGTCACATAAACGCAGTGTTATCTTGATCGTTTATGCATGAAGGAAAGGTGATCAGCCCTCCGCTTCAGGTACCAGTACATGGTAATTTTGAATAAATATTACAGTGAAAAAATCACTAATATTTATTTTACCACCCTAGGGAATCGAACCCGGGACCTCCAGAACGGTAGCCGAGCGTGCTGACCATTACACTACGGAGGCGGACAAAAATAGGTATCATAAATGTCATAGCGTTTAATTTTTAAGAATTAATAATTTTATCATCAAAACAACAAGTGCATGTTTTTTCTTCCATCTTCTTCTTGATCTATTTTAAGATGTTAAAATGTAAAAAGACTTAATTTTTATATCGCTTAAGTGATGAAACTCACATTTCTGAACAGAGATTTGAACACACGCAAAAATGTGAATTAAGAATTTAATCAACAAAATAACAAGTGCATTTTTGCAGCTAAGTTTGCCCATTGCATAATGCAAATACAACCCGTACATCGAGGCCACTGCCGACTGCTGACTGTCGCTTATGCTTGAGGGTAAAATAGAGATTTTCATGCATTTTGCGCAAATCACGTACCAAACGTGACCTTTATACGTGGCGACTGGCAGCGTGGACTAGCCATTAGACTTGTCACTAATTTCAACCTATCTTAGCACTCTAGGAGCTTTAGCCATGACTATAATTCAGAATACCGGCAGAATAGTTCAATTAAAATAAAAATTATAAAAAAATTCTAAAAATTTAAAAAACATATAAGACTCACCCCTACCTAAACTCCATACCAAAGATTATTATAATTTATTTTTTAATTAACTTTGTTTATTTTTAATTTTAATTTTAATTTACTTTGTTATGAATAAAAAAAAATGTGAAACGAACTCCCTCTCTAAACACAAATATCTACTTTATTAGAGAGTTAGAAACGTTATATTTGAAATGTATTGTATATTTTACAATAAAAAAATTAAATATTGAAAAATTGGATTATTTGTATTTTATAAATTAAAAACATTGTAAAACTTTGTGATGTGGTTAAATAAGACTCTCCTGAGCATTGTTTTATTTATGTAATACCACTTAAAAATCGTTACATTTTTTAAAGGTATTACACAAATTAAACGATGAATGGAAAGGGAATTGTTACATTCCTTACCAGTTTGTGGCTATTTTGTGGATGGTAAGTAGTGGTTCTAACGTAATTTGGATTTTTTAATTACGTAAAAATAGTATATTACGTATAAAAATATTAACCTAAAGATTTAAAAAATACGTGGACCTAATAGTTCTGGAATACCTTAGGCGTCCATTTAATCCACAGACTGATCCGCGGTTCAAAAATTGAAGACCACTGACATAAAATACCACATTGACCAAAATTACATCAAACGATCGAGTAATTTCAAGTATTCCGATTCTATATGTAACGTTACTATAACACTATTATCTTTGACATGTTAACTCTCAAGTGAGCGCTGTTTTAGCGTAAGTAAGTTAGTTCACATTTCACCTGTTCGCAATAATAATAATTGCGATGTGGTTCTGGCGGCTCACGGAGTTTGATAGCGCCTTTTACGGGCGAATTCACCTCCAAACTTTGTACAAACAAGTCAAATTAATTTCAGAGCTAAATTGAATAAATTGAAGGTACACACCCACCTTACCTCGACTCGAATCTGCCTAATGAAAAACGTGAGAACATTATTAAAAACAGATCAAATACAAGAATATTATAGTACGTACTATCATTTATTATATATATATATATATATATATATATATATATATATATGTTTTTAATGTTTAAGAATTTAATAAACCCTGATGATGACAAGGTTGGTGGTTCACACAAGGTAGGTTAAAGTGTACTAATAATAATAAAAGTGGTTAAAACAAAGTTGTTTAATATTATAAAGTTTATAAAAATGTGCCACAAAGTATTTGCGAAAAATATTCAAGAAATTTTAAATATATATATTTTTTTTAAATCAGAGACCTACCAAGCCACCTTGTGTGTCTTGTCGGTGGAGTTCTTTTTACATACGTTTTTATATTGTTTTTATCTATTTAACCTAATATACACACAAAAAAGAGAGTAAAACTTGAAAATATAAACTATTATACAATTTTCATAGAATTAACTGTTGATCATTTAAGCATTCCTTTATTTTGCTTTTGTCCCATGTTTTGACATCTAACTCTAACAGCAAATTAAAAATGTTTGAAACGATGAAGTGTTCGACTCCCATATTTACTGTTAGTACTTGGAACTGTCAAACCTTTGTTATGGGTAAATCGTGTATCATAATTGTGTACTAGAAGATTTGGATATTTAAAAAAATTATACCAACTAACTAACTAACTAACCATCACGCCGCTTCCTCGCAGGTGCCTGGTACCTGATCGTGCCATGTTTTTCTCGGTCTTCCTCTGCTCCTTTTTCCAATTACATTCGCCTTATAAATTTGTTTTACCGTTCTCTCCTCACTCATTCGTTCTACATGTCCAAACCATTTGAACGCACCATTCTTAATTTTATCGATAATGCTTATCTCAGCTTTGCATTCCTTCCTTATTCCACTATTCGAACATCTATCAAACATCGTTTTGTCGCACATTGTTCTGAGAGATCGTATTTCGACTGCAAGTCGTCTACTTTCATCCTTCTTTTGCCAACTCCATGTTTGGAACCAGGACTCCGTTGTGTACTGCCAGTTTAGCTAAAAATAATAGTACTGGAAATATTACAAAATAGAAAAAAGAAGGTTATAGGATATTTTTTGGGTTCGATTTTTAATATTAACGAGGGGAACAAAGGTAAAAAGAGGTGAAGGAAGTCCTAAAAGGAGTTATGTGGAGCTGTTCAAAGAGAAAGTAGGCGTCGAGTCGTATAAAGATTTGAAAGCCCCAGCCTCGGACAGAGAACGATGTATAATATTGCACAGACAAGAGTCTAATAAAAAAGTGTACGAAATACGAGTGAGTCTGATAATTTGAAAGGGAGAGTAATAAAAAATGCTAAATAATGGACTAAAGCTTACGCCCATGAATTTTACTCGAAAAAGTTTGGACGTAAATGTAACTTACTTTTCTTCTTCAAACCACGCTTGCAAACTTCACAAAGCTTCATCCTCCACTTTCTGGAAATCAAAAATGTTTACATTTGACATCTGAAAATATAACTTTTTTTAAAATTAAAATGGTAAATCAGTGATTCAAATATAAATTATAAATATATTTTTTTCTGAGTATTTATTTTATTTATTTTTTAAATAAATGAATTCATTAATATTCACATAAACGTACATTCATATATAGATTCTGATATGTCATTACCTGGTGTAAGGGATATCTTTATACACCGAGTAACAAAAACCATTCTACCTCTGATTGACCATCAGATTACTTTAATTTCGAAAAGTATTTGCCTCAATTTGTTTCAACCACAAAGGACGTTTAAAAACCTCTAAAAATGTACATAAGAACCATTCCCGGAATATTTTACATAATATCGGATCCCTGAAAAAATCATTTGAATTTTTTTTTATTGTTTTTTTGAGACAGATTTTTTTATTATTATAATATACAGTATTTTGAATACAAGCACAATATTCTGAATATACTGTATATAAAAAAATGTGTTGAAAATAATTTTGATAGTTTGACCCATAGTCATTTGCCCAGACACCTAATTTCCCTCCGTAAATAGACTTCTTCATCTTTGTTGACACATCGATAAAAATCTTGATTTCAAAGACTTCAAATTGTAATGAGTCTAAAATTTGTGAACAAAATTTTTGACAGTCAACATATTATTCAACAATTTTTTAATCATTCATCGATCACTTTATGTAATACCACTTAAATAAATTATTTAAGTGTTATTACATAAAGCAAGCGATGAAAGATAACAAGATTGTTATATTGCCACACCATAACGTTAACAGTGCTTTAAAAATACGTAATGGATTAAAAAAAATATATATGAATTATTAAGAAGGGTTTAGCAAATCAACACTTCATTTAAAAGAAATTGTTTATTTAAATCTAGAATAACGCAAATCGCTGTACACTTTCATGAATTATAAACGTATAAGAATACAGTAAAACCTCGATATAATGGACTAATTGAGGGGGTGGGTGTCCAATAAAACCAAAAGTCCGTTTTATAAAAAAAGGTTTGAAATAAATCAATATTTGGAAACAATACTGTATTGAGATTTAAATAAACAACACAAAAAACTAATAAAATCCTATTTATTGTCTTCGGACACTCGTCGTGAAATGACGCTGCTGCTTTATATCGTTTTATATAAAGTTTTGTTTGCACTTTTGAATTTTGATTTTGTTTTAAAATCAACTCTCTAAAATTACGAAAATGCGTTAAATATATTTGAACTTCGATATCCGACGAATAGTCTACAAATGTAATTAGATCGTCGAGATGTGATCTAACCACTGATAACTTCATTTTTTGTATTGTTTTGTTGCTCCGACTAGGTGTAGTCTACAAACAGGACGGCATTATGTCTCGAATTCTAGTGCTTGATATATCGCTTACTCCTTTCAAGAACGTCATAAATAAAATAAAAACTTGATTTTTCAGGATGACAATGTATTAAAAATAAATATCAAGCCACTAATTGGATTTTTTACTGTGTAACAGTTTTTTTAGGTAAAACCTGAAGGGTTTTTCTTCAAAATGCAAAAACCACACTTTCTGCCCTGTAGCGGGTAAATATTAAGTTAAAAATATGCCTCTTTTACTGAGATATAGTACATTTTCTGGGCATTCCAAAAACATGCACAACTGAAAATTGACTTTTTTGAATTCATGACGTTCTTGAAAGGAATGAGCGGCATGACGTGATTATCATGGCCGGCATAAATTATTTACTAACGGTGACACTCGAATTTAAGCTTATATAATATTAACAAGACATTTTTTTTTTTAACATTCGACTGGATTTTTTGTCCGTTACATATATTTGTTAAATAAAGGTCCGTTATATTGAGGTTTTACTATGCACACCATATATTAAATTGACTAGGATATACAACATTTGGTACGGTATGAACCTAACTTAATTAACGTGGATCTGAAAACATGAATATCAACCCTATTACAGGAGAGGTTACATTACTGAAAGCGAATAATTTATTATTAAAGAATACATACACACATATGTATGTTATATACAGGTGTTCGGTTTGAACAGGGTCACATTGTCCTATTTTCATATTATTTATTGATTTATTGAAAGCTGTCCCGCCGCATGCCCAGATCTGATACAGAAGCATCAAGGCTTCCTGACAGATCTGTTCTTGCTAAGCATTTTTTTTTACTAAAAAAATGCTTAACAAGAAAATAACGCGGCGATTTTAAAAGATATAGGATATATATTTAGGATAATAAAACCTTTCTATCGAAAATTATTTCTGAATTTCGTCGGTAATAAAATTCCTTTCCCCAATATTTATTGATTTAGCATAAAGTTGTAAAATATCATTAACTAACTTATAAACTTACCATCACGCCGCTTCGTCGCAGGAATATACAGTGTAAATAGAAAGGCACTTAAATCTGTTATTGCCATCAATCTTTATCTCTTCCACATTCAAGGATCTCCTCATTCATAGCTGCCGATTATTCTGACTCTTGAAATTACCACTTTAAGGAATTTAACAGTAGATCATGTCAAAGTTTCCTGGGTCTTCCTCTAGTCTTTTTTCTAAATACATTCACCTCATTAATTTGTTTTACTGTTCATTTCCCTCACTCATTCGTTCCACGTGTCCAAACCACTTCAACGCACCTTGCATAATTTGATCGATTATGCTTATTTTTATTTTAAAATTTACTTGGAAAATACCACTTTTATTTAAAATCTATAATGACACGTATTTCTATGCATTTCGATAATTTTCAAACACCGTATGCGTAAAATTGATGCGGAATGCATCGAAATACTTGTCACTTTAGATTTTAAGAAAAAGTGGTATTTACCAAGTAGAAATTCAATTTAAAATGGATAGATATCACCACAAAGTGACTGCCGAATCAATTAATGTTTATCTCAGCCTTGCTTTTCTTCTTTGTTTCACCATTCGAACATTTTCATATCTTATAATAACAAATTACACAGCTAAGACTGTTAAAGGGGATGGTGCGAATATAAAAGGCTCCTAATTATAATACTACGTGCGGTTGCAAGGATTACCGAAATTACAGACATTTTTTACAGGCCCGCGTTACATTGTTTCTACGTCCGCTTCGGCAAAGTTCGGCCCACTCCGCCGCAAACGCCCCCGACGGACATGTTTATGGCGGCTCATGATCCAACATGGCGGCTCTATCACCAAATTGGTCCCTCTACTCTGACCGTCGGCGTCGGCGTCCATATGCTCCCCTAGCCGACGTTTGACCGACAGGGGTGGACTTTGCGAATCAATTATTTCGTTTTAAACTGCACTTTTAACATTAAGTTTTTTTAAATCTATTTTATGGATAAAAGTTCAAATGTTAGTTAATTTAAAATATCATTTTGAGTTTGTACAAATCTGGATTAAATTCAAGTATAGGAGTCATTTTTTAAAAATAATTATTATTAACAAAAAAAAAATAATTACGCCTACAATTGGAGATAATCTAGATTTATAAGCGAGCTTTTAAAATAATGTTTCTTTTATCTATTTTATGGATAAAAATTCAAATGTTAGTTAATTTAAAACATCATTTTGAGTTTGTACAAATCTGGATTATCTTCAAGTATTGGAGTCATTATTAA
>NW_028280865.1:0-42500 GCF_059751285.1 Brachycentrus maculatus | reverse complement strand
TTATTTGTTGTTAATTCATTCATGTTTCATCTACAGAATATTATGTTAAAAATAAATGCTGACTGGAAATTATCCAAACTCGTGAACGACACACTTAAAATGTTGTCAGTAAAAATATTTAAAATAAATTAACCGATAATAAATTTAACTAAATCTCAAATTTCTTGAAAAAAGTCACCGATTTATTTGAAAATTTCGTACAACGTTGCATTTTAATGTGCTTGTGTTTTGAATTACCTCTTTTTTACTTGTGAGTGGTAAAATATATATTTTTTATCAGCTCCTTTGACCGCAATGGCACCCACATCTATCAAATGTAACAGCAACATTGACATTCGATATTCAGCATTTTTAATGTTTTTGATGCCATTATTGAATCAAAGGTTTGTATTTTTTTCTTTGATTCACTTATAGCAAATGTATTATTTATATTCGCTTTCTTTTCTAACTAACCAGACTGGGCCACATCAAGCGTGGTAGGGTAAAATTAGCTTATTCATAGACAAGGATTGAATTTATCATCTGTTAATTTAATAGAATCTTATTCATGAATCTAATAAACTACCGTTGGGTGAATATAATACAATCTACCCGAGTATGTAGAATTTTAAGCCGAGATAAGTCTCAGATGTATTGAGGCATTCGAAGTGTGTGAAACTATTCCCCTGATAAATCGGCTGCTATCCAATTACATATATTTATGACTTAATTAAGATTATATTCAGGATACGCGCAAAGGATGATACAATGAAGAAGCTCCTTTGTAGAACGAATATACGATGTCCTGAAACTTGTGGCCATCATTTATAAATCCTTCAAATAATTGTTCACAAAATCTGGATTATCTCTAATTACAGGAGTTATTTTCATATTATTTTTTGACATCTCATCAAAGATGAAGAAGAATATGGATGAGACTTCATCTTTGATGAGATGTCAAAAAATAATATGAAAATAACTCCTGTAATTGGAGATAATCCAGATTTTGTGAACAAGTATTTGGACACACTCAAAATGTTGTAAATAAATTATCTGGTCAAATTATAAGCTTAAATAATAAAAATTAAAATGGTATTTTCTGGCGTTTCTCATGTGTGTGATTATAATCCAGGATTTGGACCTCACATACTAATATAAGAGTTTCTGCTTAGTAAAAAGCTTCTTTACATCTCACCAATAGATGTCTCTAGTGAAGTTCTAGTGATTCAAGAACAAGGTTTCTAAATTGGTTCATATATAAAGAACTTCCAAGAATTTGAGTTGTGTGGTTGTCAATAATGGGTAGAATTGGTGAATGTTACACGTGTGTAAAGTGATCACTTAAACCAGCCGATGACGGTCGTCAGCCCCGTAAATGCCCAGACTTCCATATTCTTCTTCATCTTTGATGAGATGTCAAAAAATAATCCTTCAAATAAGATTTTTTTATAACTTTCCTTACTCAAATTATCAACAAAAAAATATGCACGTACAATTTAATTTCAAAGACACCAATCCTAAGAGCACTTGTGCACTACACAGAATTTTACCGTCCAGCTGTCCGGTTTTGAAAAATAAAAGCGACTACCACAGTTTAGCGTGATCGAATTTACGCGCAACGTGTTCACGCACCGATCAAGAGTACTGATTCGAAGAACGATGGACAAATTCACAAGCCAATCCAAGCCAATCATTGTTTTATCACGGTAATTGAATCGCCGGACGGTAAAGTTCCGTGTAAAGCACAAACGCCTTAATGGTTGGGACTGCTCATGAACATCGCTCACGACGAGCATCTGCGAGCATCCGAAACTATGGATGGAGCGCTCGGCTCACTGTACTGACTAAACGAATGCTCGCATCGTAACGTAATATTGAAAAAATCACTTTAATTTATTTGAACCCCCTAGGAATCCAACTTGGGACCTCCAGCACGGTAACCGGGCGTGCGGACAAATTATAAGCTACATAAAAAATTAATCGTGTTTTTATTCGGGTCTCATGTATGTGAATTTTATCCAAGATTCGGATCTTTCATACAAATAAGAAGAGTCTCTGCATAATAAAGCTTTCCCTATTTCAATTTAGTTGTGATAATGAAAGAACGTCGTTGAGCTATGGTCTTTTGTCTAAAAGAGGTATCCTTTTGAATTTCTTTGACGTTTTGCAATGTTTTTCATAAAAGTTTGCAAGGATCGATGTGAATGAGTTCGGCGCCCTTGCTTCATCCGAGCAGATTGAATTTCACGAAGACCAGCAGAAACGATAACGTACGAGTGCTAACATAAATAACACCCTTAAAACTGAAAGAGAAAGGATTCTTTGAAACAAGTTCGTTCAACGTACATTCGTGACACTTCTTAGTATTACGGAAACACAGGGCTATCAAATTACAATCAAGTGATGTGATAAACTCACATGTGTTAGAGTTGAGATATTGTGTAGGTATGTGGGAGTTCAAAAATTGGAGTAGTGTGGTTGTCAATCGTGGGTAGAATGGTGAATGTTGGACATGTGTAATGTGATCGCTCAACCAGCCTATGAGCTCTTTTTTGAGATGCCAAAAATGCACTAGCTTTGTGATTTTCCATTTAATTTTACTTAAAAAATCTACTGTATTATAAAATCATTAAGTATCTTATTATAACTTTAAACAGCACATTATAACATGTGATTTGTTAAATTTATTACGTATAAATTACCTACGGCCATTAGTTAAGGAAAACAAATTACTGACCCAAAATGAATTATCAAATTGACTCAATTAACTATGAATTTTAATATATGTACGTCATACATATTTTTTTTAAATAAATTTATAAAAACCTTAACGAAATACAAATATTTTATCCTATTGGACCTTAAGCCATTTAACATCATTTGGAAATAGCGTAAGAAGGCTTTATCATAAATATTTAATTTCCCTTTTAAGTCGTCTTTCTTACTGAAATTGAATAACTAACTTAAATACGCTTGAAATATTTTTATTCGATATAAAGCAATGTGGTAAAAAATATTGTGTCTTAGAATCAAACCATAAGAAAATGTCAGAAAAAAATAATATACATTCATTTCTTAAACAACATTATTATTTTATAATGATTAAAGAAAACACTTCGTTTTTTACCACTTGAGTTTTATTATAGACTACATGTTTCAGAAGTTAAACTTCTATTATTCAGGTCTGTATAATCACTAAAATATAAAATATAAAATATAAAATTGTTCTTTAAATAAGGAGAGGATTATACAGACCTGAATGATGGAAGTTTAACTTTTGAAACATGTAGTCTATAATAAAACTCAAGTGGTAAAAAACGAAGTGTTTTCTTTAATCATTGTAACATGTCTTACCACAAAGTTAATGCCGAAACAATAAATAAAATTATTATTTTATGGTTAGTATTTTATATTTAGTATTTTATAAATTATTTTGGTATAAAGCATAAGTAAGTGTAAGTACCAAACCATAAAACAACATTAGATTGTTTCCTGTAAATTTAAATGGATTGATTCGGAAGTCATTTTGTAATAATAAGTATCCCTTTTTTATATTATTTATTGATTCGGCATTAACTTTGTGGAATGACATGATTATTTTAATTAAATTAAACACTTGAATAATCCACTGAATTAAGTTTTATTTTTATTTACGACTAGTTTCGAAAACGACCATTGTTTTCATCTTCTGGTACAAATTAAAACTAACGAATAAAAATATATTTAGTTGTAACAAGAAAATTCATAAAAATCACGAAATTTAGATCATCGTCGTGGTCTAGCAAGTAACTATTTTTCGGAATTTGCAAATCATATCATGGAAACTAACCACTCATTTGACTCTTATACACTTAAATTATTACACTCTGTTACAAATAAAGGTCAAGTTATGAATAATTTAGAAAATTTAGAAATACATAAAAATTTAAATTCAGATAAAACAATAATTAATAATATACTATTTCAAAATACGTCACCATTATTATCAATGTTTCCTTTTACAAAAAATGTTGTTCCTTAACCCCCCCTACCTATATTAATAAACCTATATATACACCTAAATATATTTTTATTCGTTAGTTTTAATTTGTACCAGAAGATGAAAACAATTGTTGTTTTCGAAACTAGTCGTAAATAAAAATAAAACTCAATTCAGTGGATTATTCAAGTGTTTAATTTAATTAAAATAATCCCTTTTTTTAATTTAAATTACACTTGACTTAAACCAATATTTTTCTATCAATAATAAAACATTATAAAAACGCTTAATAAAATCCTTGAGATTATAAGGCCTGGCTTTTTGCATTTTGTCATACCAACAAAGATGAAGAGAAAATGAATATCTGGGTATTTATTAATAATAATAATAATAATAATTTGGATAATTTGTATAGCACCATTTTCGTAAAATACTACCTCAAGGGCGCTTATAAAGACATAGTTCATATTGTAACATGCTTAATAGGTCTTAATCTGTCATAGGATGGTTAAGTGATCCCCCATTAGCTACTGTCTCCCATAAATTATTACTGCACATGTTAAAACTGTCACTTATAGTTGTATAGCTACATAAGGACCATCAGTCCATTTGATCTTCACATTCGTTTTAAAATGCCATAACTAGGCAAAACAATTGTCACAATAGATTTTTTTTTATGTGTTTTGTTAATAAAATACAACTTAGTAGACTCTTAAAACCGGTGTTTGATTTAAAAATTAAACTAACTATCACGCCGCTTCTCCGCAGGGGTAGGCGGAGAGAATCGAACGCCACACCACTCTGTATTTGCAAACATTCTTCGCCTCTTCTACATTCGTGCATCTCCTCATAACAATCCTCATATTAATACATAAATTAAGTGATTATTTTACACACTTGTAACATTTACCATCCTACCACTGATTGAAAACTACACCATAATTTTTTTAGAAGTCATATACGGCCATCTATTGTTGGATTAAAAAATCTTTTGCTTAGAAGAGACCCTTTTATTTATATGCAAATAATTTTTTACTAAAATTGAAAGCCCACAAGAAATGTAGCACCGTGTAGTCACACAATATACTCGTGTACAGCCGACTTATACAAATCGCTAGTTCATATTGTAACATGCCTAATTGTTTATGTAATTTGAAGTTAAGTTCCACGTCCTGATCTGTTATTATGTACTCGAATTAATTAGAGGCGATATTATTATGCGCACGACTACCCCCAGGGGCCCAAGCGGACGTATAATTAAACTGATAGTGCAAAATTATGGCGTCATAAAATGTGAGGTCCTTTTTTGCCAGCCCTGCTAAGAGCTTCCCATAAAGCTGGATTTATTTTTACTTACATAACTTAAGGCTGACTTTGTATGTTCCAGAAACGGTGAAAGGCATAAGCTTCATTTATGAATGAATCGGTGTTTATACGATGGTGTACCCTTAATTTCAATTGACCAATTTGAGATATTGGATTAGTAGATTTGTTAAAAAACTAACTAACTAACTAACCATCACGCCGCTTACCCGCAGGGGTAGGCAGCGAGAATAGAAAGCCACGCCATTCTGTCTTTGCAAACATTCCTCGCCTCTTCCATGTTCATGCATCTCCTCATACACACCCGCCGATTGAACCTAACCTAACCTGACCGCTTTCAAGTATTTGGCATACCCGATCGTGCCAAGTTTTCTCGGTCTTCCTCGGCTCCTTTTTCCAATTACATTCGTCTCATATTTTTTTTACCGTTCTTTCCTCACTCATTCGTTCTACATGTCTAAACCATCTCAACACACCTTTCTTAATTTTATCGATAATGCTTATCTCGGCTTTGCATTCCTTCCTTATTTCACTTTTCGAACATCTACCATACATCGTTTTGTCGCACGTTCTTCTGAGAGATCGCATTTGTAAAGAGATTTGTATAACTTTGTATCCATATTTTATTAAAAAGAAATTCTTGAAATTCTCTACTTCTAGAGGCTTATCTGTAGGTAGGATAGTAAGGACAGGGAATGTAAATGTGAAAAATGCATTACAATACCTAGACCAATCGAAAATTAATCTTTCTTAAATTTATTTCAATTGGCGGGAATCGAATCCGCAACACCAATATCGCAGTCGAGCATCTACCCAACTACGCCATAGTGTTTACCATCATACACCTTTTTTCAAGCACTTTGGTTTAAGAAAAAGTTTGTGATTTATTAGTTTAATAAATATTATAAAATATTCCACAAGGTATCAGTAGCCGCCCTAGAGACAAGGTGCTTGTCGAAACCGGTTGGAATAAAAGTACCAAAAATAAATGTGGTTCCATACAATATTGGTATTTTATTTATTTTTTGAAGTTTATGAAATTACCAAAAATATCACCGAAAACACAAAAACACAAAAAAATGTACAAATTTTAAATTTTTATTTCTCCACTAAATTTGGTTTTTGATTCAATACCTTAAAATTTATCATGCCAATCAGTTTCTATACTCTAATGGGTTGAATTATAATAAGTTATCACATTTAAAAAAAATAGGCCGTCATATTGCTCACTCCTTGCAATAACGTCATATATCAAAAAACTTGATTTTTCAGGAGATCGTTTTTAAAGTTTAAAAATATAATGTAATGTATGAAAAATAAATATATCAAGCCACTTTTTGATCTTTTTACTGTGCAACAGATTTTTTCAGGTAAAACCTGAATGTTTTTTATCCATTTAAAATATATTTATCGTATTAAAAAAAATAGTTAAACAATACCTTTTCTTCAAAATGCAAAAACAACGCTTTTTGCCCTGTAGAGGGTAAATATTAAGTTAAAAATATGCCGCTTTTGCTTGGATATAGTACATTTTCTGTGCATTTCAAAAACATGCACAACTGAAAATTGACGATTTTTGATAAAGGTCGTTGTTGAACGGAGTGAGCGATACGTTTACAGTGATCACTTAACCGGGCTATGATAGGTCATAAGCTGTAAATAACCAGACTTCCGTATTCTCCTTCATCCATGTGGAGATGTAATTTTTTGTTATTCTTTTATGTATGTATGAATAACAATGACGTATTTTAGTGAATCGCGAAAAGAATCCAAAATATATATTTAAAAAATATCGCTTTAGTTGTCTCGTAAAACACTTGTAATATACTAGTTAAAAAAAGATTCAGGCACTTTCTCCTCCATTTTATACCAAAAAAATAATATGTCACAAAAGGAATAATATTATTTCTTAAACATTTTTTAAAAAATCACTGCTTTTAAATCCCTGAAGCTTTTAAGTAGGATTTCTTCATTTACCCTATATGAATAAACAAATAAATCCCCATACTTTAATAGAATTCTTCTGAAATGTTGACATAACTTATATCATTTTTTACGCTTTTATAAAAATGTTTTGGGTATCCATTAGATCCACCTGTTTTTTTTAATGTTATTTATTTTTTGTTTATTCCAATAACAAGAGCTTTTTACTCTCAATAAAATATTTAAAATTCTTATTTGATATTTAAAAAAGTTATATTATTTTTATAAAACTTTTACTTAAAAAAATGTTAGTAAAATATCACTTTTTTGTCTATATTTTCATGTAAAATTATAGAAAAATAATATTTTACACCCTTTTAGGGGAAGTTTTTTATTATTATTAGTTGATTTGGCGGTCTCTTTGCTGAACCATCTATTATTATTTTTTTTTAATATTAATTTGGTAAATATTATTTTTTATTTAAGCATTAATTTTTTGGTAAGTCAAAACTTGTTTTCTACCTCTTGAGTACAGTATTATATTGCAACGACTAGTTTTGAAAACGGGTTTGATTATAAATTTGAGTTTGTAATCAAACCCGTAGATAGAAGCATTTGTAGCTAACGATATTAGTCGTAACAATATTCAAGAAAGACTTATTTTCAATTGGTCTGGGTGTTTGTGATATATTTTTCACATTTACCTTCCCCATCCTTACTATCCTACTTGCAGACAAGCCTATAAATACAGAGGCTTTGCGGGTTATTCCTTTTTCAATAAAAAATAAATATAATACTAAAGTGGAAAAAATAAGTGGTTTATTGATAATTTTCCTAGTTAATATCGATAAAATAATAAAAAATAATTTTATATTTATGATTCATTCGTCCATCGGTTTGACTTTTGGTGTTTTTTTTATCATTCCAGTGTAGATAGTCAGTTAAGCTTTTTGTGCTTTCGTGGTAGCGATTGCTTTCGTCATTTTTGCTGCATTAAAAGCTATCAATGGGCATTGTTCGGAATTTTCAGATTCCACATACGCCAATATGTTTGCAGTTATTAATCTCGATGAGTCCCTACCCTATATTTAGTCTTTCAGGAATATGTTTGAATTTCAGTTTGTACAAAATTTAATGTTTAACTTGTATTTTATTAAATTTTACTTGGTGAATTTATTTTTATCTAAAAATCTGTTGAGGCACATGTTTTGAAGCATTCAGCATTATTTTCAAATAATATGATCCAATTCACAACGTTTTGAATGCATCCGAATATTTGTTAAAAAAACTGGATTTTCTAAACTCAGGAGCTATTTAAAAAAAAATACATGTCAACATAGATGCAGAAATATATGGAAATCCGGGTATTAACAGGGCTTATGACCTATGTCATAGGCAGGTTAAGTAATTACTTTACACATGTGTAACTTTCACCATTATACCCATGATTGACAACCACACTACTTAATATTTTGGAACTCCTAGATATATATCATCTCGTGACACAGTAATGTTATTTCAAAACAGCCATCTGTGTTGGAATGAGAAAAGCTTTTATTAATAAAAGACTCTTTTAAATTCATGCGAGGTCCGAATCTTGTATTATATTCACATATTTGAGACCCACCTGAAAACATAAATGAATTTTTGTCAATCATGGGTAAAATGGTGAATGTTGTATATGTGTAAAGTGATCACTTAACCAGTTTATTATATGTCATAAGCCCTGTACATACACAGACTTCCATATTCTTCTTCATCTACGATGAGATGTGGAAAAAAATCTAAAATTAGGAGTTGCATTCTTAAGACATTGAATAATGAGGCCCCTCCTCATTTTGGTTCTTATGTTATTAATTTATATGTTAATTCGAACATAGAAAATATGGCTTGTTTTACGTTGCAATAGATTCAAAGACAAAGTGGTATTAACCAAGTAAAATTAAATAATCAGTTTGTTTGAAGGGTATGTTTATGAAGTAAACGAGTGAGAGTAAAAATGCTCCCTTGTATTTTTTATGTTTTTTTTTACATTAAATTTTATTTATTTGTAAGAAGTTAAGAAAATAAATTCAAAACTATAATATACTTTCAGAAACTTGTCAAATTACTTACAATTCTGTATAAATATTTAAATAGGGAAATAATTGCAATGCGAGAAGATCCTTTTCATGTTCTATTTTACTCGGAATTACAATAATGTTCAGCGCTATTGAAAATGCTAAATAGGGGATGCGATTTTCCCGATTTCTATTCTGTATCACCTGCTACATAATAAAGCTGGATTCACAGTTGGTCGTGTAAGACCTATTTGTGGGAAATACGTGCAGTGTGGTATTTTCTCTACCGATAAGTTCAGTTCAAACATGTAATTTATGGTCAAATGTTACATTTTCATTTACCCAATTGAGATGGTATTCATATTATTTTTTGACATAAAAAGCTTCTTTTCATCTCATTAATAGAAAATAAAAAATAAAAAATAATTTTGTCTCTAGAAAAATTCTAGTGATTCAAGAATAATGTTTCAAAATGGGTTCATATATATATATATATATATATATATATATATATATATATATATATATATATATATATATATATATATATATATATATATATATATATATATATATATATATATATATATATATATATATATATATATATATATATATATATATATATATATATATATATATATAAATATATATATATATATATATATATATATATATATATATATATATATATATATATATATATATGTATATATATATATATATATATATATATATATATATATATATATATATATATATATATATATATATATATATATATATATATATATATATATATATATAGAACTTCCAAGAATTTGAGTAATGTGGTTATCAATAATGGGTAGAATTGGTGAATGTTACACGTGTGTAAAGTGATCACTTAAACCAACCTACGACGGTCGTCAGCCCCGTTAATGCTAAGACTTTTATATTCTTCTTCATCTTTGATGAGATGTCAAATATTACTATTTAATTATGTTACCGTTTAAAATATAGAAAAAATCATGTACAAATGAACTTTTTTTGGAAAAAGTGTATCCATAAAAAGTGGTTAAAACAAAGATGTTTTATTTTATAATAATAATAATAAATCCCTTACCGCACCCCAATGGTGCATAGGGCACTGCTTCATATAAACGCAGTGTTATCTCGATCGATTACACATGAAGGAAAGGTGATCAGCCCTCCACTTCAGGTACCAGTCCAGTGTAATATTGAATAAATATTAGAGTGAAAAAATCACTTATATTTATTAAACCCCCTTGGGAATCGAACCCGGGACCTCCAGAACGGTAGGCGAGCATGCTGACCATTACACTACGGAGGCGGACAAAAAGTATAAAGTTTATAAAATGTACCACAAAGTATCTGCAAAAAACATTCAAGAAATCATAAGAGTCTATTTGAAGATATATACATTTGCATAAGGCCATATTACCAAGTCTTTTAAAGCAGTGATCTTCCTTTAAGACATGCTTAATATTTTTTTTTACTTAAATTTTTAATCTCAAAATGATACATGGTCCATGGTAAATTGATAGCAAAATACTGTACAGAAAAATAAATGTGGATCAGCCTTATCGTTCGCCATTATTGGTACCTAAATATACCCATGAATGTTTCAATGTTCTCGCTTACACTCATACTGTTTCATAGTCTCACATGTAAATATGAAAGAGATAAAACTTCGGAATAAATCATATATAAAATTGCATGCAACCTTTATGATATACGAACCCATTAACTAAATCCGATAAAAGTATTCTATAAGTCTGTAAGTGCTCCCATAACAGAAACACAGAATATCGCAAAAAAAATTAAACCGAACAACTCAAAATTGAATAACATTAATAAAATTGCGGTTTTCAGCCTTTTTTCCTGAAATTGAAAACAGTTTATCTTTTATTATGGATTAAATACGATTATGGCGATCGATTTTCTCTGCGTACCCTTACAGTAAAAAGGGCGTGATGGCAGCAGTAGTAGTAGTAGTATGATGATTGGTTTCTCCTATATACTCATATTATTGAAATTTACATAAAATTTAATTTTAATTTAATTTCGTTTAATTTTAATTTAATTTAATTTAATTTAATTTATTTAAATTTATTTATTATTAACAATAAACTGTTGATAATTTATTAAAGTTTATTGTAAATGATTTAATTATTTATAACTGTTATTAGCATAATGAAAATATAAAACATAAATATTCATAAGCTAGTATTAATTTCATTAAAATATTCTATTTTGCTATCAAGAAAGCACTGGTATATTTTTAAATCATTGTAATTAATAAAGGCTATATTTTCGTGGCAAAATTTTATATTTTTTATTAACATTAATTGTATACATTTATTTTAATCACAAGTTTTAACATATTTAAAACAATTTTTTTGCAGAGACCCACTAAGCCATTTTATGTATCTTGTCGGTGGAGTTCTTTTTGAATACATTTTTTTACAACATTTTGAGTGTGTCCAAAAAATGGTATTTTCTGGCGTTTCTCATGTATGTGATTATAATCCAGGATTCGGACCTCACATACTAATATAAGAGTTTCTGCTTAGTAAAAAGCTTCTTTACATCCCACCAATAGATGTCTCTAGTGAAGTTCTAGTGATTCAAGAACAAGGTTTCTAAATTGGTTCATATATATAGAACTTCCAAGAATTTGAGTAGTGTGGTTGTTAATAATGGGTAAAATTGGTGAATGTTACACGTGTGTAAAGTGATCACTTAAACCAGCCGATGACGGTCGTCAGCCCCGTAAATGTCCAGACTTCCATATTCTTCTTCATCTTTGATGAGATGTTAAAAAATAATATAATACATTTTTTATTGTTTTTAACGATTTTAACCTAATATACGCACAAAAAAGAGAGAAAAATTAAGAATATAAACATTGTACAATTTTCATAAAAATTAACTCTTGATCCAACCTCTCTTTACCAAATCCAAATCTCTTAACCCATTCCTTTATTTTGCCTTTATTCCAACGGAACGATGGAGACGACAGTCATATAGTAGTCAGCAATAGCGCACTCCAGAACACAAGCTTGCAGTAGTACGCACTCCCTATCACGCACATAAATATGCTCTACATATAAATCATTTCAATCAAAGGAATGTGTTAAAGCCTTGCGACGTATGCTATGATTACAAATTAAGACACCTTATTTTGTAGCGTCAATCCTTACCTTCATTTGAAATGCGCCTTAATTACATAATCGTCTCAAAGACGAAGCTTAGCTTCATTTAACTTTCTGACTTGACGTAATCCAATTTGCAGGTATTAAGGACCATTAATAAAATCGTTCGCTCAAGACAGGGGTGGCCAAACTGTGGTGTATGCGCTAAATGTGGCGCATAAGTGATAAAAAGTGGCAAAAATCCATCTTTTTTTTTTAAATAGGCTTCATCTTCTTCTTCCTGTTTCCATCCCAACTTTTCGTCTTTGTAGACTGTAGGGGTCAGCTCTCCTCATTCTCAGATTGTTGGTCCTTCAATCATGGATCACTTCTATTACCTAGGCCATACCTTCGAATCATCATATATTTCTGTCACATCCATGATTTTTTTTTTGTCTTCTTCTAGTTATCTTTCGAAGAAGATCAATAGCGATAACCTGGTTCACAATATATTTAAATCATTTGCGTCCTATGTACAACAATTGCTTTTCCCCTACTGAAAAAATCACCTGTATTTATTTGCCCCCCCCTCCTCTGGGAATTGAACCCGGAAATAATTAAAATCATATTTATAGGTTTATATATCAAATGTTAAAATTGAACACTGTTTTTTTTAGTCGTAATTATATTTCATTGTTAAAAAACACATCAAATGATTTTAACATGTAATATATAAATTAAAATGGAGTTTTATAAATTAAACACCAAATCTATAAATAAATGCTTTAGGTTGACCACCACTGGCCTAAGACGTTCGCTACCTAGATTTATCATTATTTTTATCAAGAAATTATCCGAAAAACATCCTTAAAGGAACCTTTTAAGCAAAAGAAATAATTAATATGATTACCTTAGGCTGCCTGTCTAAGTCTATTTTTTAATCCTTAATATAAAGCGAATGGCTTGACAAAGTGTAAATGTTTCTCAAATTTATGTTAACCCTCCATGAAGGGTGGTTTCATAGAGAAGTTTTTTTGATAAATGTGCACTTACCTTCCATTTACCCTTAACTACCTTACATACATACATCCTGTGTCCAGTATACTTCAGTGATACTTGTGACTGTCAGGGTTACGAGCATCTGAAATGGAGTCCCATAATCCTGAAAAGAGAGAGGAAGAAATTGCCCGCCATAGGTAGGAGGATTACTAGTACATAGTAAAATATTGATAGTACTACAATTAAGATTTGGATGGCTTGACTCTGACCAATGTCTGTACACGACGGATTCTTCAGTTCTTTGGACATGTTGCGTGTGACAATGAGGATAGGCTGGAACGACTAGTTGTGATTGGTAGTCTGAAGGAGAAGGAAAGGAAGAGAGGGAGAGGAAGATCCCTACATGATGGACCGATGAAGTTAAGACAGCAGCAAGCACCTCGGTAGTTGGAGCGCTACATGCAGCGCAATCAAGGGATAGCTGGAAAAGAGCATAAATGTATATAAGTATTAAAGTGCCAATTTTTTTTGGCAAAAAAGTTGTTTTGTCTTTTAAAATATCATGTAATTTTATCGATTTTCACGTTTTTTTAGATACTGACGCGTTCTTCTAAGGTATCAGCATTTACTATCGGGGTTTTTTTATGGGAGCTACATTTATTATTTACCTTGCTTATTATGCACAAGGTTTGGATCAATAAGTTGATTTTTGTTTCTTCTAACTGAAAATATTATTTATTTTAATATTTATTGGGAAAAGGAGGAATAATCTAGTGGGTCAGTTAAGATCATCTCAGCATTTGCTCATTGCTTGGAGTAAACCCACTTTAAACTCCTCAGGAGGAACCGGACTGTTGATTGTCGTCTACTACAAAACAGACCTTCCGTTCCACTAGAAAGGGTTCGGTATTTTGTGTTCTAGCTTGGTTTATGGTACCGATGTCCTTCACTATTTTTATCATGTATGATACTACCTCTCGTGAGACCATAACGGCTGACATAATCTGAAAAAAATCAGGCTACTTTAAAATAAAATGCCACATGAATTTTTCGAAAAAATAACGTCAACTGCATGGGTAATATTTACCCCAACTGGTTAACGAAGGGTTAAGTATTTAAAATTCGCTTCAAAAAGAGACTTATGCAAAAATAATACCTGAACTGAAATTAGCTTGCGTTTCAAGTCAAATTTAATCATTCAAAAATACTTTTACCTTTTAAATGAATTACTACGTATTAGGAATCTCATTGAAAGTGTTTTTTGCCTTTGATTCGTGGATGTGTTAAAGGAAAGTAGTAACTCCATTTGAAAAAAAATAAAGGTTATTCAGGCATCATTGGAGATGGCTCGGTATAGCTTTTTTGCTCAGTACAGTTACGTGATTTCGCAATCTATGCTTTTATCTAGGAAATTAATATGTTTAATTATTTGGCAGACTTCAACAAAGGTTCTTAAGTTTAGGACCTCCATCAAAATATTCAGAATTTTCCCCCATATAAAAGAGGAAATAAGAGTAAAAATACATGGTATAACTCAATTCCCAGTCATTCATTCCATTCAGCGTCTGAGGGTCTCTTTTGCAAATATGGTAAGTAATAAAAGCAGAGAAAGACCAAGGAAAACTTGACATGATCAAGTTTTCCAATAGTCATAGGCCAAAGTTTTTAAATAGGCCAGGAGTCAAAATAATTGTCGGGTATATTTGAAGAGATGTATGAATTTAAAAAAAAAAGCGAAGATTGATTGCAAATATAAAAGATAGATGGTTGTGGGGTTATTTTCTATCTGCTTACCCCTGTGGAAAAGCAAGGTGATGGTTAGTTAGTTAGTTAGTTAGATAGATATATTTCTTTCATATTTTTTTCTCACTGATACGGTATTGTGGCAGTATTTTATATAAAAGGCGTTGCACAGATTATCTTTTTTTTTAAGGAATAAACCACAAAGCCTCTACTTTCAGAGGCTTCTCTGTAGGTAGGATAGTAAACATAGGAAAGGTAAATGTGAAAAAGCACCACGAACACCCATACCAATTGAAAATAAATATTTCTTGAATTTACTTTGCAATTGGCGGGAATCGTACCGCGACAACAATTTCGCAGTCGAGTGTTTACCCAACTACGCCACGGCGCCTGCCTAAAATAATAATTATGAATATTGTACAATTATTTCTTGAAATTGTGGCAACCCTTTTTCAGATGGTATATTTTCGCGTTATCATTTCATTGAGGGAAGCCGGATGTACGTATTTTCCAAAAATCCACGACTTCCGATTGTCTGTATATTTTGTTTGAACTGAAATAAAAGTACCGCTTAGTAGTGAGAGTAGAAAAGTGTGGAAAAGAAACGAAGAGGAAGGAATATGATCATTAGGATTCAATAGAGGGAAAAATAGATATTTATTTTTTTGTTTTATTTTTTTTACATTTATTTTATCCACTGAACCTATTTCAAACATTTCTTTATCGCCTTTTTTATAGTTGTGTTATTTAGTATTCTTAGCTCCCATGTTGATTTTAGTTGGATCTACCATTTATAGATTATCATACATGTAAAAAAATATTCAAGTCCGAGTATTTACAGGGCTAAAGACCTGTGAAAGGCTAGTTTAAATTATCACTTTATACACATGAAGCATTCACAATTCTACAATATTTAAAATTTTTTTACTATGAAGAAAAAATAATATAAATAACCACAATTTGAGTGTGTCTAAATAATTGGTCAGAAATCTAGATTATCTCTACTTAGAAGTTTTTTTTTACATTTTTGACATATTATTTGGTGTAAGTATTTGGACACACTCAAAATTTTGTAAATAAAATAACTGGTAGAAGCAATTAAAAAAAACTGAGACCATGTTTTCAGGCGGGTCTCAAATATTTCAATATGTTCATATGACCCAGGATTTAGACCTTGCATATAAATATAAAGAGTCTGTTTTGAAATTTCGCTTAGCGACGGCCAATCTATGACGATTTGCAGGAAAAATAATTGCATTCAATTTAATTCAATCCAATGCAATTCAATTCATTCATTTAAAATTAACTTATACATTACATACTTATATTTAATGCGTAAACATTAATAAAAATTCAAAAGTAAGCAACACTATTGTTAAAGATGTAGAAGGCTTCAGAATACCCCCTCAGACACATGGAACAGATCAATATCCATCGTGATATTGTTCAACATAGCAGCAGCTCTTACTTTAGGCATAACCACTGGCAAGTTGGTCCTGTATACAGGAACGTGAAACAATCTATGCCGACGCTGTCTCGGGTAACTATCGGGAACATACAGACCAATGCTCCGGATAATTTCAGGATTATCAATCATACCGCGCAACAATCGATAAAAATGCGTAATTAAATACACATTCCTTCTCGTCTCTAAACTGTACAAACCTATGGTCAAAATAAAAGCGAGTTCGTGACAGGCGCCCTGAATTTTCTTAAATTCATAAACATCTACAATAGAACAATATAAGGCTGCAGGGCATGACTGATCACCGTGCTATGACGTAATTAACGAACATATCAACAATTCATCAATCTAATACACTACCCTATGCTACATTAGGTCCAGAAGAGGGTGGCTGAAGTCGGAAAAAGAAGAAAAATAATTTTATTGATCCACCCCCGAGAGCTTTCGCCTAAGAAAGTTTCCTCAAATATCAAAATATTAGAGAATTTTTAAAAACAACTATCGAGTTTTTAAAATAGTTTTTTTTATTTTAATTAATTCACAAGGTTGGTATTTATTAATGGCTAAAATCTCTCATTGGCAAGATTAAGTGATCATTTTATGCACCGAGCAACATTAAAATATTAAATTACCATTTCACCCCTATGTATTTAAATATTTAAAAAATTTACATATTTAAAAAAAAAAACATACACACAACTTTACTTTTTGACTACCGGAGTGATGTAAATGTAATCAAATGTAGTCTATGTACATTTTACCTGATGATGGAATGATTATTTCGAAACCGGTTATAATGATGAAGTAGTGTTTTTTAATGTTATCACACAATCTGAACGATGAATGATAAGGAGAGTGTTATATTACCATACCACACGTTAGCAATGCTTTTTATATGAAAAATTAAATATTTTATTATTAACACAGAGACAATCTAGTGCAGTGCCCAATGCACAATGTGAGCGCAATTTGGTGCCGGAATAAATAATTAAATTTAATATTCATTTATCAAAGTAAATTTCCTGCGCTTTTTTCGTATTCTCTAATCAGCGTTATTCGCTTGATTATTTTAATAACAGCTATTTGGTATTCAAAGCATTTTTAACGAAGGCCCTAATTAGTCAAGTTGTAAAATGTCATCCGCGTTCACTGTAAATTAGCCGACTACCGTTACTTCACAGGGATGGATAAAAGCGTAATGGGTTGCTGTTACTCGAGAAAAATGCCGGATAGGGCTGTTGTCACTTGAGAGTAATACCGGATTGGGCTGTTCTTAATCGAGAGGAATACCGAATTGGGCAGTTCTCACTCGTAAGGAACACCGGATTGGGATGTTCTCAATCGAACGGAATACCGGATTAGGATGTTCTCACTCGAAAATAATACCGGATTGGTATGTTCCTAATAAAAAATTATACCGGATTGGGATGTTCTCATTTGAAAATAAAACCGGATTGGGATGTTCTCACTAGAAGATAATGTCGGATTGGGATGTTCTCACTCGAAAATAATACCAGATTGAGATGTTCTCACTTTAAAGCAATACCGGATTTGGCTTTTCTTGATGTTTTCAATCGAGTGGTTTATAAGATTAAATAGTTCTCATTTAAAAAAGAGTTACACAATACACAACAAGATTTCAGTTCTGATTGATATAATTTGAATTGAATATTTAAACTGTAATGCTCGGTTATAACAACTGAATTCCGTAACGACTTACTGTTGTTATTTAATCCGATTTTTTATTCGAAATGTTGTTATTTAATTCGACTTTTGAATTCGATCGCTCGAATCTGCCACACTTTCACTCACACCCGCCCCCACAGGCATACACACACACTCACCCACAAGCGAGGTAGTATTTAACAAAAATGGCGCTAAATGTATAGTCCGCCTCGTGGTGTAATAGTCAGTGCTGGAGGTCCCAGGTTCGATTCCTTGGGAGGGCTCAAATAAATTTTAAGTGATTTTTCACTCTAATATTTATTCAATACTACCCTGGACTGGTACCTGAAGTGGAGGGCTGATAACCTTTCCTTTCTGGGTTAACAACGATCAATTAAACACTGCATTTATATGATGCAGTGCCCTATGCACCATCGGGTGCGAATAAGGGTTTGAGTGAATAATTATTATACACACGCACACTTACACACCCACTCACTCACACAGGCATACACACTCACCCACCCACATATATTATGCCTCGTTTTTACTTTAATGTAAAGCACAAAAAATCATACGTTTGGATTAAGCGAATTCCGCTTGATGGGATAAGATTATATTACGTTTTTACACTGTGGCAGTAAAGTAAGCCCAAATGGAGTTGGCCGTTTTATGGATCTCACCGACGGTATTTTAAAGGTGTGTTAACCTTTCCTTTCAGGTGTTTAAATAAAAACGCAAGTTCCAGCCTTGGGTAGTCACTACAAAATAAAAAAAATATCGATTTTATATCGGAAAAATACGGACATTCATAGCTAATTCCCTTAATGAATTATGAATGAAGTCAAAATTATAAAAATTTAGATTTATTTGCTGAAAACATTAAGAAAACAATCCAGCAACGCTCACGGAACAAGCATTGGTGCACTCTTGTCGACAGCTCAAGAGCCACTGCCGCTAGCTCTCTAGCTAGGCAGAAAACGTTGAGCTTTGAGCACCTCACGCTTGTACAGTGCAAGTAAGCAAGAGTGAGATGCGAATATGGTGTCGTGGTTCCCGAACACTCTTCACGCGCTGTTTATACGCGAATTTGTTTCCGAAATTCAAAAAATACCTCCGATGTACCCGATAAATTATAACACACCGGGGTACTTCTAGAAAATTTGGTGACAGATTTACAATTGTATTTATTTAGATTGGCAGTGACAGGTATATTGAAAACTTTTAAATGTAAATTCAAAGAAAAATTAAGATACAATTTTATATTGTTTCACATTTTTAATAAATTTCACAACTTAGTTTAAAAAAAATTGTTTAGCAAGAGCAGATCTGTCAGGAAGCCTAGATGCTTCTGTATCAGATCCGGGCATGCGGTGGGACAGCTTTCAATGATTATTATTAATATTATTTTTTAAATCAATGCGTAAATATGTTATGGAGGAATATCTAAAACCTTAGCCTTGTATTTATTATATTTATAGAGATATTAAGGTTATTAGAAGCAATGTGTACTAGGTACATAACACCGGGAAGGGAGGGTTAAAAACGCGACGTGCCTAAAAAACTTACACCTCAAAATCACATCACAAGGAAACAATTCAGTGAAATTTAACGAGAATTTCAAATTAGTTTTTTTTTTCAAGTCGGCTCACGTTCGCAGCACTCACAATCGACGTGTTTGTCTAACAAACTGTTGACTTTCCGCAGCCGAAAGTGGTCACGTGTTTCGCGAGAGGCACATGAAAAAAGTGTTACAATACTAAAAGCAGACTTTTTTTTAGGTGGGTATTCCATTTATTATTTACCTCGCTTATTATTTTTTTGACATCTCATCAAAGATGAAGAAGAATATGGAAGTCTGGGCATTTACGGGGCTGACGACCGTCAAAGGCTGGTTTATGTGATCATTTTACACGCGTGTAACATTCACCAATTCTACCCATTATTGACAACCACACTCCTCGAAGTTCTATATGTATGAACCCATTTTGAAAAATTATTCTTGAATCACTAGAACTTTACTAGAGACATCTATTGGTGATATGAAAAGAAGCTTTTTATGTCAAAAAATAATATGAATACCATCTCAATTGGGTAAATGAAAATGTAACAGTTGACCATAAATCACATGTTTGAACTGAACTTATCGGCAGAGAAAACACCACACTGCACGTATTTTTTACAAATAGGTCTTACACGACCATCTGCATATATATTTATATATATATATATATATATATATATATATATATATATATATATATATATATATATATATATATATATATATATATATATATATATATATATATATATATATATATATATATATATAATATATACATATATATATATATATATATATATATATATATATATATATATATATATATATATATATATATATATATATATATATATATATATATATATATATATATATATATATATATATATATATATATATATATATATATATATATAGATATATTTTTTTTTTTTTCCATTTATTTAATACTGTTACAAAATAATTCATTTTTCCAATAAGAAAATATTGTTTCGTTTTATGAAATACCTTATTCTAGTTCCATTGTGCCTCAATATACCAAATAATAATGTGCCAAAAATATACTAACTTCTTATGCTTTGACAAAAAAATTGATACTATACTGCTTTTTATGAAATTAAAAACTGATCTCCAGATTTTTCGCGAAGTACTGTTCAAATACAGTGTGCGAGAATCATAGCGTTTTAGTGTTTAAAACCTATTTCAGCGCAAAAAGCGGAAGAGAAGTTCTATTTATGGTGGAAGCTGGTATCATTGAGAGCTTAAATATAATCTTCTAACGAAACTCAAAATAATAAAGACGTTCCGATTTCCCAAGAACAATGGCGAAATCATTCGTAGGGTTTTTGTTACAGGGCCACGATCAACTGGCAAAGCTTCAAAGGATATTTTATTAAGTTTCATCCTTTTATTTCTACGAACCGCCTTCAGAAAATCCCTAGTAATTGATCAACTTCAAATATTTTTTTCTGGTCTCGAATATTACTTTTTTTTATAAGCCTCCGTTGATTTGCACTTGATACAAATATTTTAAAGGAACAGTAAAAAAATTAAGATATTAGAATGGAATGTGAGGCTGAACAAATAAATTGGATAGCACTGGGGATAACTCAAAAGTTTTAATTGGTAAATAACACTATTTCTTAAAACCTTTTGTGACACGTGTTTCGGTACATTCCGCATCATTTTTAAACACCGTATGATAATTCGGAATGCAATTAAACAGATGTTAAAAAAAAGTGGTAGTTACCAAGTTTATTTTCATTTTTTTAAATTATAGATTCTACCACAAAGTGACTGCCGAATCAATTAATAACGGGTAGAATCGGTGAATGTTACACGTGTATTAAGTGATCACTTGAACCAACCTATGACGGTCGTAAGTCCAGACTTCCATATTCTTCTTCATTTGGTTGCCGATCGTGCTGACTATTACACTACGGAGGCGGACATACAAAAGACAAAAACAACTAGAAAAAATCTAATCGCAAAGTTACTCGAATCAATCCATTTAATAATATTTACAAGGTAATCTAAATTTTGAGTGTGTCCAAATACTTGTTCACAAATCTGAAAAATACTTGTGATAATTCTAGTGATTCTTGTATAATGTTTAATAATGGATCATATATAAGTATATAGAACTTCCAAGAATACGAGTAGTGTGGTTGTCAATCATGGGTTGAATTGGTGAATGTTACACGTGTGTAAAGTGAACACTTAAACCAGCATATGACGTTCGTAAGACCTTTAAATGCCCAGACTTTCATATTCTGTTTCATCTATGTTGAGATGACCAAAAAACGATTGCATATAAACCTATGGTCAAATTAAAAGCGAGTTCGTGACTGGCGCCCTGCATTTTCCTAAAATCTTACACATCGAGAATAATATAAGACTGCAGAGTAAGACTGATCACCGTGCTATGACGCAATTAACGAACATATTAACATTTCATCAATAATACAAAAAATATAAAAGAAAACCATTTTGTTTTTGGCTGAGTCCACAGAAACTACTAAGAAAAAGTCTAATCGCCAAGTCACTCGTATCAATCAATGAGATAAGATTCGAGTCGGGACAAGGTAATCTCAATTTACTAATGTCTCCGATCAATAAGTCTTGTAATTAATCTTGGAGACATAGATGCACGGACGAATCTCTCGAGCTGAGTAGGCGCACTCGCCCATAACTCATCAATTCGATTGTCCGGACTAAATTGCTGACAGAGGATATCCGTGATACCCTCACAGAATCCCTCACGAGTGCGGATCCATTTCCTAATCAAGTTTGTAACTAGTCGGAGAAACTAGGAATGCACTAATTGAGGGCGTATTTGGAATCCAGTCGTGATATTTTAATGTGGTATCATGTTAAGATGTTATTACTTATCCGCACCTAATGGTGCATAGGGCACTGCATCAAATTAACGCAGTGTTATCTTGATCATTACTTACATGAAGGCAAGGTGATCACTCTTGCGCTTCAGGAACCAGTCCAGGATAATATTAAATAAATATTACAGTGTTTAATTACTAATATTTATTTTCACCCCCCCTGGAAATCCAACCCGGGACTAAACGTAGCTAAACACGCTGACCATTACACCACGGAGGCGGACGATGTTAAGATGTTAAGATGTTTAGATGTAACAAAGATAAAATATATATATTTTTTTAAATTAAAATTTTTCCTTAGTAAATACAACTTTTTCTTAAAATCTACTGTGACACGTATTCCGATGTATTCCGCATCATTTTCAAACACCGTATGTGAAGCTTATTCTAAATTTCAGAGTTGGGTCCTTGGGAATTTTCATTATTGAATTTTTTTTTCTTATCAGTGGGAACATAGACAATTAGGGGGATGCTTTATTTATTGTCATATAGTAAATTATAAGTTTATTGTTATTTATATTTTTATGAATTTTTATTGTTTTTAAATGTTGTAGTTTATGGCTTTTCGTATTAATTATTTTTAGGATTTCTAAGTTATTGTGGTTAAATTTGTGATAATTATTTATTAAAAGGTTAGCGAATTAAGAAAAATTATTATTTCTCAAACATACTTCACGTTTTCTAATTCTTGTTTTGAATTTTCTGGATTTAAAATTTTAATTAAAAATGGATAGGTTTTACTACAAAGTGACTGACGAATCAATTAATGAAACAATATATATTTTTAATTTTGCTTACTCATATTTTTCGATATGCATCGCGATTTTCAAATATTGTATGTGAAGCTTTAATTATTGCTTTTATAGATTTGGCAGTCACTTTGTGGTAATATCAATCCATTTTTTAAAATATTTCATATTGCGTGATACCACATGATTTTTAGTTATTTTTACACATCAAATTTCTGAAAATCATTCACTTCATAATCGTCGGTAGAACGGTGAATGTTACACGCATTTAAAGTGATCACTTAATTTTTTCCATGTTTATTATTATTTATATAACCCTTATCAGCACCTAATGGTGCATAGGGCACTGCATCAAATTGACGCAGTGTTATCTTGATCATTACTTACATGAAGGCAAGGTGATTTCTCTTGCGCTTCAGGAACCAGTCCAGGGTAATAGTAAATAAATATTACAGTGTTAAATCACTAATATTTATTTTCACCCCCCTGGGAATCGAACCCGGGACCTCCAGCACGGTAGCTAAACACGCTGACCATTACACCACGGAGGCGGACATATTATTATGCAAATATATTTTTGTAGGTTCAATGTGTATTTTCTTCTCACATCTGGTCGTAGTAATGATATTTTTTTAAACTACCCTGATTGCACTTTCTGATTATCTCTGCATTCAAATTATTTATAATACTTGCAAAAAATCAATAAGTATGAAATTCGTTGTTATAAAAATTTATATATTTTTTTACTGTCGGTATGCGGCCCTTAGGAAAAATTTAGGTCATCGATGTGGCCTGGGGTGCAATATGGGTTGGCCAGGCCTGATGTAAAATACAATCCGGAGTTTGGATCTTGAATACATTCAAATTTTAAAAAATCTGCTAAATGAAATCTTTCGCAATCTTACAATACATCTCATACGTAAAGTGATCACCTTATGTACATTAACATAAACAATAACATTAACATAAAATAAAAATTGGCTGACTAAGTTAAGCACCCATTACTTAATAAATAATTATTATAATCATATGTATACATTATATTGAAACATTATTATTTTTCTTCACATTATTCTAAAGGTTATATGGTATTTTGATATAAAATATTATTGTTAATATCTGCGAATATTTCTCAGAAAGCTTTTAAGGAGTTTTGTTATTTCCTATCTCAAGTGAAATCCGAAAGTGGAGATATTAGAATTTGCGATGTTGTATGTAAAATGAAAAAGGTTAAGTATCCAGACCCTTTGAATCCAAAGAGCTTCGGACATAACGGATCGCGGGTTATCAAAATACATAGGTACTCGAGAAAAAATCGTTCGGAACAAAAGAGTACTGAAATGAAAATTTTCAGGGATGAAAAATTTGTGAAAACGAGGATGAGTATTTATTAAATTTTATATTACATAGAATTCTTTACCTCTTGAAAGTAATTACAATATCTAAAAGACGAGATATTGGTTTTTTGAGACACTTAGTAGTTTTTTTTAAGTGAAACTTTTGTAGGCGCGGTAGGGCATTTTATTTTCCCAGATTTTTTTTTAACTAAGCGTATTATGTGCGAGGTTTATATGAAGAATATTATATAATATATTATCAGATTAAAACCAATATTTTTAGATTTTCCACTTTTTTTATTTGACCAGCGACCGGGTTTCGTCGTTACCGACATCATCAGACTGGTGGGAGGCTATACAAATTGTTATGTTATATATAAAACAAGGCAGGAGTTGATAACCATGATTTGATATAATTTTATTGAGAAATTAATTTAATTAAAAAAATTATATCAAATCATAGTTATCAACTCCTGCCTTGTTTTATATAAAACATTACAATTTGTATAGCCTCCCACCAGTCTGATGATGTCGGTAACGACGAAACCCGGTCGCTGGTCAAATAAAAAAAGTGAAAAAGCTAAAAATATTGGTTTTAATCTAATAATATTGTATATTAAAAATGCAATTCCATCACGAAGTGTCAGTGGATAATATTAAAAAAAGAATATTATATGTTTTATTTTAATTGTACATTGAAAGCATTGTCAAATTTGTGGTATTATAATGTAACACTCGCCTTATCATTCGTTGTTCACTAGTGTAATACCAATTTAAAAAACACTTCTTACGTGATTACCGGTTTCGGAGTACTCATTCCATCATCAGGTCAAATGTAGGTTAAAATAAAACTGTTACAGTCCAACATTTATCACAAAATAAATTTTTGAAAGAGAGAAAAAAGACAAATGAATCACAATAGGAATATATTTTAAAGTGGACTAGAAGTGAAATATATAACCAACTAAATTTAACATTAAGTCCTCTTCTAAAATCATTCGTTTGTCTTCTTTATCTCTTTCAATTTATTTTTGTGTAAACGTCAGACCGTAACAATTTCATTTAAATGACCACATGATTATTCCAAAACCGGTAATCACGAATTAGTATTTATTAAAGTAGTATTATACAAAGTCGATGATGAATGATAAAGAGAGTGTTTTTTTTTTTTATGTGTAATCAAACGAGGATATTATTGTGGAAACTTTTCGTACCTTCTACTCACACACATTAACATATCGCTTACTCCTTTCAACAACGTCATATATCAAAAAACTTGATTTTTCAGGAGATCGTTTTTAAAGTAAAAAATATAATAAAATGTATTAAAAATATATATCAAGCCACATATTGAACTTTTTACCGTGCAACAGATGTTATTAGGTGAAACCTGAAGGTTTTTTCTTTGTTTGCAAAAAATTTAGTAAATTTAAAAAAAAAAACTCAAACCATACCTTTTCTTCAAAATGCAAAACCAACACTTTCTGCCATGTAGCGGGTAAATATTAAGTTTAAAATATGCCGCTTTTGCTGGAATATAGTACATTATCTGAGGATTCAAAAAACATGCACAACTGAGAATTGACGATTTTTGAAATATGACGTTGTTGAAAGGAATGAGCGATATATCGTTTCACTTCCGTACATGCGTTTCCTTTGCCAAATTGTGCCAGGGTCGTGATTGATGAGATACCCAAAACAAGATTTATGATCCGAGACCCAATGTTTTCTTAAAATAACAGTATGTAAATAACTTAGTTATTATCAGTTCTATCACTTTATCACTTATTCGACGGATTACTTCCTGTTTTCATCTATCTTTTCCACACCTTGAAGAGAGGGTGATTTTTAAACGTTAGTTTAAAAACACAACATTCACGAATTTTCAGTTTGAATCTTGTATCAACATTCTCTATCCTCATCCAATGGTTTACTTATAATTAAATAAGATTGATGCAGAGTAACATGTCCGTAATTTAGGATATCAAAATAATCAGTCTGTTGTCATTCTGTCACAGTGGAATAAACAAATATATTTTGTATATTTAAGTCAAAATGCAATCTCTGTGACAAATGTGCGGCAAAATTTTACATGATAGATGTTCGAATGGCGAAACAAGGAAAGAATGCAAGGCTGAGATAAGCATTATCGTTAAAACTAACGAATTAAAATTATGGTTTGGACATGTGGAATGTATGTGTGAGGAAAGAACGGATAAACAAATTTATGAGGCAAATGTAGTTGAAAAATTTGGCACAGTCAAGTATGTCACATACTTGAAAGCGTCCGGGTCAGGAGTTGAAATAAACGTCAGGTATGTATGAGGAGATCTATGAAGGTGAAAGAGGCGAAGATTGTTTGAAAAGATAGAGTAATGTGGCATTCTATTCACTCAGCCTACCCCTACTGGTAAGAGGCTTGAAAGTTGATGAGATGTACTCCGAGAACATTTTTATAACCGAAACGGTGATTGATAACGATGCTAAATTCATCGAAACACGTGTTACAATAGATTTTATGGAAAAGTGGTAATTACCTATTAACGTTTAAATTGAAAATAAATTACATGTCGTCAAAGCACTTCACCTAGACTACATCGATTTTATCTGATATGAATATGTATTAATAAATTGATTAAATTATTCTCAAGTTTATATTCCAAAAGTTGCGTCAATCAAATCCAATTATAAACTTTGGAACCCAGAAATGCGTCTTCATATACATACTAATTTATTAGATTCTGTCTTATTAGAATTGGTATGAAAATTTATTTTCTTGGGAATACATCCACGTCTTTGACGAAGACATATATTTCCTTAGGCGTGGCTGATAAAAGCGTCAAACGCTAAAATATTTATTTGAAGTGCATCAAACAATATGATATTTAAAGTTTTCAACCAGAAAATAAACACATGTTTTATTGATATCTTAATATAGATAAAGAAGAATATAGAAGTCTGTGTATTTATAGGGCTAACAGTGCATTACATCACTAAATTGCGAATGTGGACAGCATATAAGGGATGCAAACTATACGTTCTTTCAGTATCCACTCACAAAAAAGAACGAGAACTTTCTAAATAGCTTAACACAGACAAGAATCCCCACCCAAGTATCCACCCTTCTTTCTGAACCTAATTCTAGAATTGCGGCCATAATTTCAATAATGATAAAGCTAAACGCATTTAAACTGTGAAATTTTGCATTGATTATTATTTTTCTTTTTACTTTTTTGTTTGAAAAAAAAGTACTTGACACTAGCAGAAATATCCTTTTTTAATTAATGTTTTACTTAGTAAATACCACTTTTTCGTAAAACATTGATAAAAATGGATAGATTTTATCCCAAAGTGACTGCCAAATCAATAAATGAATTATTGATTTGGCAGTCACTTTCACAAACAAAAGAGACTTGCAACATCTCAATTAAATAAAGCTCTCATTACAGAGACTTCAAAAGTAGTTAAAAAATGGGCTAAATTATCTTTTATAGGGGATAGTAGTAACAGAATCGGAAAACTAGCGAACAAAGATGAATGTTCCATAGCCTTTTATAATAATTATAATCTGGGGAAGATACTAATTAATAATAAAGATAAAAGGGAAAAAGAAACAAATTCAGGCTCATATTTATTAAGTTGTGGATCATGCAGTGCTGAATACGTGGGGCAAACAGGACGATCGTTTAAAATAAGAATAAACGAACATGTCCAAAGTTGGAGAAATAAAAAAGAAAACTCCACTTTTGCAAACCACTTGATAGAGTCAAATAATGATTTCGATAAAAATTTTAATGTAAAAATCTTACACAAATGTAGTAAAGGTAAAAAATTAGATAGGCTCGAAATTTTAAAAATAAATAGATTAAAAAATTGTCATAATAAAGACATATTAAATGATCAAGTAACACACATTCATTCTCCCTTACTTTACCCATTAGAAAAGAAACAATAGATGCCTTAATGTCTTGTCGATAAGAAATGACTGCCGGGAAATTTACATTTCAGAGAACTTCGGACTCCCCCCGGACAACCACAGCTTAGTGGAAGGAGCCGTCAACCAGCATTTCCTGATACCTCGTTACATAATTTAAATTCATTTACAAAAAATACAAATCTATTTTAACTTTATATAAAATCGTGCTTTCAATACAAAAAACCTTTATAAAAAAATATTTAAAATATCATACAATACTTAAATTCACTAAAATTAAATTAATTTCTCATAAAATTATATCAAATCATGGTTATCAACTCCTGCCTTCTTTTATATATAACATACAAATTTGTAAAGCCTCTCACCAGTCTGATGATGTCGGTAACGACGAAACCCGGTCGCTGGTCAAATAAAAAAGTGGAAAAGCTAAAAATATTGGTTTTAATCTAATAATAAATTAAATGAATTATACTTTCACTGGGTGACTGTCAAATATATATTTTTTTAACTGTCACAGGCTGAATTAAGTCATCACTTTATACACGTGCAAAATTCATCATTCTACCCATCACTGACTACCATAACATTGAAATTTTTGAAAACTTGTATAAATATCCTATATTTAAAGTCGTTCGCCATATTTTGGTTCTCTTTTATCCCCAAAAAATACAATGGAGACCTTGGAATAACAAAAGAGGTGTAAGAAGACCCCAAAAGAGATGGTCTGAAGACATAGTCGCTGTGGGGGGTAGAAACTGGCTGCAAGCAGCAACCGATCGGACGAAATGGAAAGAAGGGGAAGAGGCCTATATCCAGCAGTGGAGGTCAGAGGGCTCATGAAGAAGAAGAAGATGAAATTCTCTTTTAAGATAACTCCTAAATGAATCACCCAGATTGGTGAATAGGAATTTGGACAAACTCGAAACGTTGTGAATAAAATACCTTGTCGAATTAAAAGCTTCAAAAAAGAGAAAATCATGTCGTCAGGCGTCTTCCTTTACGTGGCAAAATTCAGAAATGATATTGCAAATATAAAAAAAATATCTGCCAAATAAAGAGGTAGTCAATATATAAATATATATAATATAATAATTATCAACATAACATAGATGCTGCCGAGAACTCATACATAAAATGACATGTGAATTTTATAATTCTTATGGTGTATGATGTTATGACATGACAGGTCGTAAGTCCTGTGATTACTAAGACTTCCAATTGCATTTTCATTTCAATAGTTAAATTGGTATCATATTAAGTTTGTATTGTTTATTTATTTTCACCATAAATGGAAGCGTCTGACGCTCCATAAGCCGCAGGCAAGAATTTCCATCATTAGAAATCTCATCTCTTCAAATTAACCCTTTTAGCTCTAAATTAATATGTCAATATTCGATCGGCTTCAAAATCGTGGTAGATGTAATATAACATGTGAATTAGAAGTCAAATCCTTTAAAAACGATCGAAATGAATAATTTTTAAAGTGTGATCGAATAATGGATTTGAAAATTTAATGAAAAAGATTATTTATTTATTTTGGGTTTTATTTGTAAAACTTCAAAATTAACACATTCAACTTTAAAATCATACATTGATTTTAAGGGTCTACTAAGTTACCATAAATAATTTTAAAAAAAAAACTTGAGGATTTTTTTTTATTATTATTATTTATTTGATAGTACAAATAACAAAAAAAACTAGAGGTAAAATAACTGTGAACAGACAGAAAAATTACTCTTTTTGTAAAAGTAAAAAACAGCTCGTGACAACAATTGTGAGCGAGATCAGATCATTCCGCTTTCGTTTGATCCAATTTCTGGCCTCTCGCTTAGTCGGCGCTCTGCTGCGCGCTAGAAAGGGGTTGGAATCTGTGACTCTTACGTTACTAGTTACGAGCTGCGTACTACGATTTTCACAAAAATATGATCTTAGGTCTTTTGGTACCCCGCTTCGGATCACCACTAATTTTTGGACGAGCGGTAGGAGAAAGGTTTAAGGGTTGAAATTGAATATATCTGTAGATTTGCAGGAATCTATAACACTACATCCCTTGTTCTAGAATCGTCTAGGAGAGTCATTAATCGAATTTCAATTATGCGGGATAACTAAGGGTAGCGAAAAGCTCTAGAATATTTAACCTTCGACTCGTTTTAATTTAATGTTAATCGATTCCGTCATAAACTCAAAATCCATAACTGACATTAGATTGCATAAGATTTTTATAAAACGCAAAAACGTTAAATGTTATCTTATACTGAAGGCTTTAGCGATTCGACTGTATTTTAAAAGGCAACCTAATATATATATATATATATAAATATATATATATATATATATATATATATATATATATATATATATATATATATATATATATATATATATATATATATATATATATATATATATATATATATATATATATATATATATATATATATATATATATATATATATATATATATATATATATATATATATATATATATATATATATATATATATATATATATATATATATATATATATATATATATATATATATATATATATATATATATATATATATATATATATATATATATATATATATATATATATATATATATATATATATATAAATATATATATATATATATATATATATATATATATATATATATATATATATATATATATATATATATATATATATATAAATGTATATATATATGTAAACGAGTGAGTAAATAAAGTATATTGAAACTAATTTAGGACGCTAATGTAGTTGGTAATAGAAACAGAGGAAGACTGAAGAAAAATATCAAGTATTTCAAATACTTCAAAGTAGTTAGGCAAGAAGTCGGTGGGTATTTATAAAGAGATGTATGAATATGGAAGAGGCGAAGATTGTTTACAAAGACAGATTGATGTAGATTTATATTCTCTCTGCCTCCCCCTGCGAGGAAGCGGTGTGGTGATAAGTTAATTACTTTAATTTATTTTAAAATGTGCTTATTTTAATACGAAAAAGAGATTCTTAATCTGTTATGATTTCATAATTCATAATCACTATTTATAGTGATTTTAAAACAAAGTTACATTTGAATTATGAAATAGAAAATCACAAAGTTAGTGCTTCAAATATAAATTATATGTTATGATTTCATTTAAAGTTTACAACTTTACTTGTGTTCATGCATATGCATAGTACCAATAAACATGGTGCTATGGAATGAAAATTCCTCGGAAGCTCGGTCGTTATAATGTATTCAAAATAAAGTACAAATTCTTTGAAATTGTTATTATGAAAGGGTGGTTTTCAGGAGGCGTTAAAATTCCCGGCCGTCCAATACTTGACGAGCAGCAGTTATTTCAGTGGGCATATAATATCAAAGTATATCTAAATTTACTTTTTTTTTAATTCAACCCTTCCATGTTATTATACCACTTATTTGTAATGTGTAATAATAAAGTAACTGTAACTGTAAAAGTGCTAAAAAAAAATGTTTAATTTTTAAAAAAATTCCACAAGGTTAATGAAGAATCAATAAGTAATATCTATCTTAATTCTCGAATTCATTTTTTGGTAATATTAAAAAGCCGTTTTTGATGTTAAAAGAAACAAAATAAAAAGGTTTTTTGAAAGAAATTTATATAGATCAGAATATGAAACAGTAGAAAAAGGGAAATTGTGAAACCGGTAGATGATTTCCAATTATTCTGAAGTGTGTCTCTAGAGATGGAAAGATTGACAAATATATAGAACGGCGAGTGTTTGTTGGAAAAAGAACGAACAGTGCACTGAATTCAGTAAAAGCAAATACCCTTAAAACCTTAGAGTGGAAGCTGAACTGGCAGAGCACATCGGAGCCTTAGTTCCGACCCTAATGTTTGTAAGCGGAGCAAGATATTGGTAAGAAAAGTATAAACGTAGCCAGAATGCAATCAAAATGCGATTACTCAGACGAATATGCGGTGAAACGAAATACGATAGACGTCAAATGGTAAAATAAGAAAATAATGCAAGGTTAAGATCAGCATTATCAACAAAATTCACAAAGGTTTGTTATCTCAACATCTCGTGGGTTTGAGCATGTGAATTGAATGAATAAAGAATATGTAGTTTCATAAAATTATGAGGAGAATGTGGTTGGTAATTGAAGCATAGAATTACCGAGGAAATCTTGTCTTGACCGAGTTTTTCAAATACTTAAAAGTGGTTGATTCAGTTGTAATAATTGGCGGGTTTGTATGAAGAGACGCATGAATTTGAGTAAAATTTAGTTGTTTTATTATTATGGGCAAGTCTTTATTTAGTGTCTTTGAGTTTCCTATATACGAGTGTTGTTTTGAAGAGGAAGATCTTAATCAATAACCTTAAAAATATTCTTTGTTTACCCAAAAAATGACCAAATGCCAAAATATTTAACTCTAGCCCCGCTTATTCCCCTCCCTACAGATATCCATCTAATCCTGGCGAGCAGGAACCCAATTATCTGCAAACTTTTAGTTATCTTTATTTTAAATGAACGGAATTAATTTATAGTTTGATAATAAGTCTATCATATTTCACAATTAAGTAATATATACAGAACTTCCAAGAATTTGAGTAGTGTGGTTGTCAATAATGGGTAGAATTGGTGAATGTTACACGTGTGTAAAGTCATCACTTAAACCAGCCTATGACGGTCGTCAGCCCCGTAAATGCCCAGACTTCCATATTCTTCTTCATCTTTAATGAGATGTCAAAAATAATATGAATATAACTCCTGTAATTGGAGATAATCCAGATTTCGTGAACAAGTATTTGGACACACTCAAAATGTTGTAAATTAAGTAATATTATTTAAATAACCTGATATTGGTAAAAGCAATATATTTTATATGCAACGCTATTATATGTATTTTTTTTAAAGTCTTTATTTAATGCTTTACTTATTTCTAATTCTTCTAGATTATCTAAACATACATCATTTTTATTTATATGTAAATTTCAACACCCGATGTATTCAAATTTAGGTCTTAGATACGCTTTGTTACTCGAGTACCGATTTCAGGAACAACACTACCCCGGAGTAGGCTGTATTCACTGCATTGTGTTACATTATACTTCCGTCACAATGTTCAGGATTTGAATGGGCCCCAATCATACTACAATAACACAAAACATATTGTTACGGTATAAGGGCGTTGTGGCGGGCGATCGCGGTACAAACAGCTCTCCCGCGACTTCCCAATGAATCGGTATTCAAATATGTTTAACGATTAATTTTAAACAAGGAAATTCTAACGCAAACGTAACCACAATATCGATTGGGCAGTATTGAAATATGAGTAAATAAGATGGCCGAAAATTCGTTTAAAAAATCATAAAAATACTACTTTGTACCATATTTATTATTTATCTATACTCAAATTATTTATAGATTCGGTTTTAACTTTGTGGAATGACATATTTATTACATAGGTCAACAGGATTTTTGGGTCTGGCTTCTGCACATGATATTTTTGTTTCTCCTATAATTTCACTAGAGACACCTATTGGTGAGATGAAATAAACTTTTTACTGAGCAGAATGATTGTTATTCTAGTGATTAAAGTACTATGTTTCGAAATTGGATCATATATATATATATATATATATATATATATATATATATATATATATATATATATATATATATATATATATATATATATATATATATATATATATATATATATATATATATATATATATATATATATATATATATATATATATATATATATATATATATATATATATATATATATATATATATATATATATATATATATATATATATATATATATATATGTATATATATATATATATATATATATATATATATATATATATATATATATATATATATATATATATATATATATGTATGTATATATATATATATATATATATATATATATATATATATATATATATATATATACATATATATATATATATATATATATATATATATATAGAACTTGCAAGAATTTGAGTAGTGTGGTTGTCAATCATGGGTAGAAATGGTGAATGTTACACGTGTGTAATATGATCACTAAAATCAGCCTATAACGGTCGTAAGCACCGTAAATGTCCAGACTTTTACATTCTTCGTCATCTTTGTTAAGATGTCAAAAAATAATAACGTTTACTTTAAAATTACGATTCCCTGCTACCCTATGCGTTATCCTGACTTAATTCGGATTCAAAATACCCTTCGGTGCGATTAATTTTGTTTGTTATTTTTCAAAAACAAATTATAATTTGATTTTGAAATCGCTAACAAGCTTTCCCAGGGTTTCAATTACAAAGTGAGTTGTTATAAAGGATTTCACAGAGTTAGTTTAAAGGGCGGAGTCGACTATCTTGAAGTCGCAACGAATCAAGTTTTTTTTCAAGAGACTTGCTCTAGTTTTTTTTCAGAAGAGAGTTGCATTTATTATTATTATTGCTTGAAATGTAAAAGGATTAAAGATTATTGGTGAATTTTGTTTTTTTAAGCTTAAGATTTAAGTTTTGTTATGATATTTCTTGGTGGACAACTAAAATAACATCAGACTAGTCTGAAGATGTCGGTTACGACGAAACCCGGTTGCTGGTCGAATAAAATTCATGTGGAAAAAATTACATAGCTGTTATTTTGTTATATTTTAGCTAAGAATATTTAAGCATTTATATAAATAAATAACAACTGAAATTACATCAGACTGGTCTGATGATGTCGGTTATGACGAAACCCGGTAGTTGGTCAAATAAAATTCATGTAGAAAAAATTACATAGTTGTTATTTTGTTATATTTTAGCTAAGAATATTTCTTTTATCGTATCTGTATTGGGAACAGGAAGGATAAACTAATATGTTTATTCATTGCTGTGAGAAAAACACGTGTAACTCCTCAGGAGAAGCCAGACTGTTGACATCCAAAAATGAAAAATAAATCGGTTTTTATTTGGTATGACTGATTTCAGTGCTATTATTTATTGATACGTCATCAACTTTGTGGAATGATTTTTTTTTAATTATACACTTGTATATAACCACTAAGTGAGTTTTATTTCACCTGTAGATCAAAACATCTGTTAGTTTTTTAAACTAGTTTTGTGTACCTATAATGAAATAAAACTCATTAAGTAGTACTACAAAAGTGTTTACTTAAAAAAATATAATGATTTCACTGCATCGTTCACTCTGTTACCAGCAATACTTGTTTACTTGATGCACTATGATACTTAAAATCACAAAAAATCCACATTTAAAAATTTAGTTACTACATTTATGTACAACATTTTGAGTGTGTCCAAATACTTGTTCATAAAATCTGGATTATCTCAAATTACAGGAGTTATTTTCATAAAAATTTTTTTACATATCATCAAAAGATGTCTCTAATGAAGTACTAGTGATTCAAGGATAATGTTTCAAATTTGGTTCATATATATAGAACTCCCAAGAATTTGAGTAGTGCGGTTGTCAATAATGGGTAGAATTGCAGAATGTTACAAGTATGTAAAGTGATCATTTAAACTAGTCTATGACGGTCGTCAGCCCCGTAAATGCATAGACTTCCATATTCTTCTTCATCTTTGATGAGATGTCAAAAAATAACATGAAAATAACACTTATGGATAAAAAAAAATAGTTAAATTATTTTTTTTTTGTTTTTCTATATTTTAAAAGCTCCTTAGAAAATACCCAGCAAATTCATGATTATTTAAGGAAATAAAGATAGTATCGGGTGTAACCAACGAACCAGTCAAAGGTCAAAATACGCCTCGTTAGGAACATTTCTAGAAAAAACGTATCTAAACTCATTTACATTTAACACGGCATTGTAAGGGGTGAAAATTGGGGATGATAAAATAGGAGGGTCGGTATTTTGAAAACTAGAAGGGAAAATCAGGAAACGGAAATGTACAATACCCAAAACAAAAATCCCGGAATGTTACCAGTATAAACAACGCTATCTCCCAGTGAGAAATGAATAAAACATTCATTTCAAGCAAAATTAATAAAAAACCTCCCATTTCAAAAAATTAATTACTAAAAAACTTTTCAATTATTCATTGATTGATTCGGCAATAACTTTGTGGTAAAATCTTTCCATTTTTTATTTTTTCTATTAAAAGAAGGTATTTTACTTGGCAAATACCAGTATTTCTTATTTCGCTATATTCCGCATCATTTTGAAAAGAAAAACTGGTATTTACGTTTAAAAAATAAATGATTATTATGCAAAAATATCACAATGCAAAAAAATATATAAAAATTAGAATAAAAATAACAAAAATTAAAAAAAGTACTTCGTTTTGTCCTTAATTGCGTATAAAAAATACATATTTAATATAGATCCTTTTCCAATGACAAGAACTTGGTAATTTTTTTGGAGACGCACAGTATTATACATATTTGTAAGATATTTTATAAGTAGGAATGTATAGCTAATGAATAAAATCGATATATTTTTCACTGGTTAACAGTACAAACATATTTCAACATAAATTATAACATGTTTTTTTTCTTAACACCACTTTTACACTTTCTTGAAAATATTTCACGTTTTCCGACTTGAAATAAAATTCTTAAATTTATTATTAAAAAAATTGCCGAATGTGATTGATGTAAGAAGCAAAGAAAGACTTGGCGAAATCAAGTAGTTCAAAAAATTGAATGTGGTCATGTTGGAATAATCGGCGTGTATGCATAAAAAAATGTATAAATGTGGAAATGGCGAAGATTGTGGGCAAAAAAAGATTGGCGTGGCGTTCTTTCTTCTCTGCCCACCCCTGCGGGGAAGCGGCGTAGTAATTAGATGGTTTTAATTTTTCATAACATAAATTTTTGGAAGATGTGTATACGTAGATTACGTAATCACTAGATTGTCCCTCATGTTCCCAACACAGATTCAAATAAATAATAAAACCCTAACCGCACCCCAATGGTGCATAGGGCACTACTTCATATAAACGCAGTGTTATCTCGATCGATTATACATGAAGGAAAGGTGATCAGCCCTTCACTTCAGGTACCACTCCAGTGTAATATTGAATAAATATTAGAGTGAAAAAATCACTTATATTTATTAAACCCCCCTGGGAATCGAACCCGGTACCTCCAGAACGGTAGCCGAGCATGCTGACCATTACACTACGGAGGCGGACAAATTCAAATTCAACATAAATAAAAAGATTCAAATAAAACATAATTATTTAGTTAGAAGAAACAAAAATCCAAAAAAATGATTATCCTAAAACTTGTACATAATAAGCAAAGTAAATAATAAATGCAATCCCCAACTGAAAAAAAGTTACAAGTTAAAGTGACATTACTTTCAAATGTGAGTTGTTTGATAGATTTTATGGCTATAGACTTAATGTATGGCTAACGGTGCCTTCTTTATTTGAGAAATTGTAAAGATTCATATTTAAAAAGATATTTTTTTGAACCTACTGACGCAGCTTATAAATAATTGATCTAATTTTTGGCCCGTTTGCAAAATAAAAATGTCGACCCCTGATTTTTCTAGAGGAAATAAATTCACAGTCCCGTTTAAAAAAACATTTTCCGCTGTTTATGTATTCAAATATTCCTGAAATGGAGGAGGCGCGACAAATTTGAATTTCAGCGCTAGGTGTTATGCCCCTGAAAGCATTCCGTCCCATAGAAATGCGATCTTGTGAGATCTTAATATTTATGTGAAACGGATATCCGGTTTTCAGACCTTTTTCCAGTGACTGGGGTTGGTCCCAGATTGACTCCATTAGTACCCAGAACCCTAACTACCCTGTTATGATTCATTCGCGTCGTTTGAATCCTGAATTTATTTTTCAGCACTGAAAATAAAGTCACGGCGAGCTCGTTACAAGGATAGTAATATTTATTTTATACGACGATTAATTTCAGATGGAAGGAAATTTAATATATTACTTTATTATTTCTCACATTATTTTTGACTTCAACAGAAATGAAGAAGGATTTGAAATTCTAAGCATTTACGGGGCTTGCGACCATCATAGGCTGGTTTTAGTGATCACTATACACACATGTAACATTCAACAATTGAAAAAATGATTGACAACCACACTACTGAAATTCTAGAGACTTATATATGAAACAAAGTGCTTGAATCATTAGAATTTCACAAGAGACATCTATGGTGAGATAAAATAAAAAAAAAATTCATCTCACTGAAAGCATATTTATGAAAGAAAATTTTATCATATCACCATTGTTTTTCTGGTGAAATTCAAGTGATTTTTGAAAATGAAATGGAACAACTAGATAACTTTTTTTTTTCACTGTTTTTGATAGAATCTTTTTTTTTAATAATTTCATTGCTTTACAAGCATAACGAATATTTGTGAATTGGGAATATGTGTTTCTATCTTTTTTTATTAACAATCAGTCAAGTCAGATCATCAAAACTTCAAATAACAATAATATTTAAAATGGATAAATCAAAACCGAAAACCATCTGAAAAACCGTCCAAAAAAATCTGTCAAATTACAGAGTAAAAAAATATGGGACCGTAATTAAAAAAACATAATTCTGAATTTATTTTATACTACCTGAAAAGCAGAAACGACGTATAATTACCGATCAACTTAATATGATGTTGTTCAAATGGAGTGCCATTTGCACCATTTGGTATATGTAACCAACCTGAAATGATAAATTTCCGGAAATATTATTTCTACAATACATTTTATTTTTTGTATTAATTTTGCCTCATTCGCATACTCAAAAGTAAAAAAGTCGAAGTTTCTTTTTTAAATACTTTTTTCAGTGCTGCACTGCCATCTTCTTTATTTTTTAACAATTTTCTAACGTTGATATCAAACGAGTTTTCAACGTAATTGGAATCGAATACCCTTTCAAGTACCCTTGATAACTCTGAAAAATAAAATTCAGGTGGTTTGAGTCTCGGATAATTCTAGTGGTACCCAGAATCCAGAGATGTCGATGAATATTTTGGTTGTATATTAAAAGAGAAATGGAGGGTTTGAATAATGAACTTTTTTACCCGTATTCTTAAATCGTATTAAAATTTCACCTAGTTAAGGAAATTCTACGTAAAAAAAATTGTCAACCTCAATATAACCACCGGATAAGAAAAACATGTTCAAGTAAACTGCATTGTTCCACATCCTTTGTGTTTAAAATCAATGTAAACACAGCCATGTTTCGTAATTCTTGAATAAATTTTCTTACAACAATAACTTTTAATTCGGATTTACTCTTTTTTTACCTTCTTATCGTTACGATTTTAATAATTTATCAAAAATGTTGTTGTTTTTTTTTTTTTTTTTAATCCGATTAATATTATATGAAATCGTTGAGTTTTACTTATTAAAAATACTAACCGTTCGCAATACATATAATAAGAATAAAAATCGGAAAGTAACAATATTCTGTAGTAACAAAATTAGTCTGGGTATTTACAGGGCTTATGACTTGTCAAAGGCTGTTTGAGCGATCACTTTACACACGTGCAACATTCGCAAACACAAAAACAACAAAAATGCAAAAATAACTTGTAGTGGAGAAAACCCATATTCCCCATGCAGTGGAGAAAACAGAACCCATATAGTGGAGAAAACAGAACAACAAAAATGCAAAAATAACTTGTAGTGGAGAAAACCCATATTCCCCATGCAGTGGAGAAAACAGAACCCATGTAGTGGAGAAAACAGAACAACAAAAATGCAAAAATAACTTGTAGTGGAGAAAACCCATATTCCTCATGCAGTGGAGAAAACAGAACCCATATAGTGGAGAAAACAGAACAACAAAAATGCAAAAATAACTTGAAGTGGAGAAAACCAATATTCCCCATGCAGTGGAGAAAACAGAACCCATGTAGTGGAGAAAACAGAACAACAAAAATGCAAAAATAACTTGAAGCGGAGAAAACCCATATTCGTGAACAAGTATTTGGACACACTCAGAACTTTATAATATTTCCGATGATTGATGTATATTCCTCATTTCAGGATTAAGGTAAATAAGACTGATTAACAAATAAGATAGTAAAAATAAACAAAAATTACCTAGGCAAAATATAAAATGTCAAACAATGAACGGATTTTATAAATATGTATTTACAAAAAAGGTTAGAAATATGTTGAAAGGAAACAATTGAGAAAATCAAACTAATCACCAAAACCGATATCTTTCTATATTTTTTTTCAGTCATTAATTTTGCATCCTGACTGGGTTCTATTTTATATATGTCGGGCAGCTAGTTAATTTGGGTATAGGAAATATATTGCAAGGACCTTACTCCAAACTAAGTTGTGTTTATCAGCTTCAAGTGTATTTTTTATGTCCTTGTGCACGATGATGAATTTCTGTGTTTAACAATCAGTTTGGTGTTTTTGTGAGACATTTTAATGATTATTTGAAACATTTTTGCTGTAATCTCAAATGTTGGAAGGTATAATATTAGTAATAATAATAAATAATAAAACCCTTATCCGCACCATAATGGTGCATAGGGCACTGCGTCATATAAACGCAGTGTTATCTTGATCGTTTACACATGAAGGAAAGGTGATCAGCCCTCCGCTTCAGGTACCAGTCCAGGGTAATATAAAATAAATATGACAGTGAAAAAATCGCTAATATTTATTTTACCCCCCTTGGGAATCGAACCCGGGACCTCCAGAACGGTAGACGAGCGTGCTGACCATTACACTACGGAGGCGGACAATATTAGGCCTGAAATTAGGTCTTTTACATGAGTGATTACGGATGGATGATTAACGAGTACGTTTAATATCACATCAATCCAATTCAATACCCCATGCTCCATCTATTTGGATGCAGATAAGGATACAAAAATATTTAAACGATGATTTAAAATCTGAACATACGAGAAAATTTGGAAAAAAAATATTATCGAGTTTAAAACGCCTTTAGGTGCGTTGAAATGAAAACCACGAAATCCGTTTTTATTAAACAGCTCTTCATAATGCCTAATGACTTTCAGGCTACAGGATTAAAAGGCTTCCTTGGCAAGGAAAAAAACGCATTAGACATTGATGGATGATTTTTTAGCGTTGGTGTTTGAAGAACCTTATTTTTCAGACGTCACACATCGTTAAGTCATTTCTTTTAGATATTAGATGAGATTTTAAACGGACTTTTTAAGATACAAAACTGCGAAATCACCGTTGTGTTTTTAGTCCATTAGAGATATATGTATATAAAAACAAACATTTTTTTTAACCTTCCTTAACCGAAGTACCTAAAAATGTGTATGCTCTAAAGGGGGGGTGTTTGAAAGACCCCAGTAATATTAAAAATAAAACTTTTTTATGCATTTAGTGGACCGAAAATTGGCTAGTATAAAGCAAATATACTTTTAAAATTTGCATTTTAGAATAAATGTAAGTATATGTATGTTTATGTACCGATTTAAGTTTTTTTACGAACTCGATGGTAAACTGAGTATCGTGACTATTTTTTATTATTTTATTTCATTTTATTTATGTTATTTAAAAAAAAAATGGATTATTGATGGTCGAAATTTTATTTGATATTTATCGACACAAAAACTTAAATAATTTATTTTTTAAGAAGTTTTTTGTCGAAAACTTTATCCCAAGTAATGAATATATAATCATTATATCTTCCATTCAGAAGCTTTCAGAAGCCTGTTATATTCATGAAGTTGGCTTGATAGAAAAAGTATCTTTTCAGTTTAATGCTACAGACAGGTGGTC